>NC_142168.1:318327-353715 GCF_029865625.1 Vigna umbellata
TCCACTTCCTCCACTTCGTCCATTTTGTCCATTTCGACAACTTCGTACGCTTCCTCCACTTCCTTCACTTCCTCCACTTCGTCAACTTCGTCCACTTCCTCCGCTTCCTCCGCTTCCTGCGCTTGCTCCGCTTCCTCCGCTTCGTCAACTTCGTCCACTTCGCCACTTCCTCCACTTCTTCCACTTCCCCCACTTCGTCCACTCCGTCCACTCTATCCACTCCGTCCACTCCGTCCACTCCGTCCACTTCGTCAACTTCGCCCACTTCGCCCACTTCCTCCACTTCCTCCACATCGTCCACTTACTCCACTTCCTCCACTACGTCAACTTCCTCCACTTTCTCCACTTCGTCCTCGAGTTCGTCAACTTTGTCAACTTCGTCCACTTCCTCCACTTTGTCCACTTCGTCAACTTTATACACTTCGCCCACTTCGTCAACTTCCTCCACTTCCTCCACCTTCATCACTTTGTCCACTTCGTTCACTTCTTCCTCCACTTCGTTCACTTCCTCCACTTTCTCCAATTCGTCCATTTCGTCAATTTCATCCACTTCGTCAACTTCGTCCACTTCTCCACTTGCTCCACTTCGTCAACATCGTCGACTTCTTCCACTTTGGCCACTTCGTCAACTTCGTCCACTTCCTCCACTTCCTCCACTTCCTGCACTTCCTCCACTTCATCAACTTCCTCCATTTCCTCCTTTTCCTCCATTTCCTCTAGTTCGTAAACTTTGTCAACTTCGTCCACATCCTCCACCTCGTCTACTTCGTCAACATTATACACGTCGTCCACTTCGTCAACTTCGTCCACTTCCTCCACTTCGTCCAATTTGTCCCACTTTGTCCATTTCGTCCGCTTCGTCCACTTTGTCGACTTTGTCCACTTCGTCAACTTCGTCCACTTGCTCCACTTTGTCCATTTCGTCCACTTCGTCAACTTCGTCCACCTCGTCCACTTCGTCAACTTCGTCCACTTCCTCCACGTCCTCCGCTTCCTTCGCTTCCTCCGCTTCGCCCACTTTGTCAACTTCTTCCACTTCGTCCACTTCGCCACTTCTCCACGTCCTCCACCTCCTCCACTTCCTCCACTTCCTCCACTACCTCCACTTCCTTCACTTCGTCAACTTCGTCCACTTCGCCACTTCCTCCACTTCCTCCACTTTCTCCACTTCGTACACTTCCTCCACTTCCTCCACTTCCTCCGCTTCCTGCGCTTCCTCCGCTTCCTCCGCTTCGTCAAATTCGTCCACTTTTCCATTTCCTCCCACTTCGTACATTTCTTCCACTTCGTCCACTTCGTCCACTTCGCCAGCTTCGCCCACTTCGCCCACTTCGTCCACTTCATCAACTTCTTCAACTTCCTTCACTTCCTCCACTTCCTCTAGTTCGTCAATTTTGTCAACTTTGTCCCCTTCGTCCACTTCGTGCACTTCGTCAACTTCATACACTTCTTCCACTTCGTCCACTTCGCCAACTTCGCCAACTTCGCCCACTTCGTCCACTTCGTCAACTTCCTCCACATCGTCCACTTTGTCAACTTCGTCCACTTCGTGAACTTCGTCCAATTCGTCCACTTCGCGCACTTCGCCCACTTCCTGCACTTCCTCCACTTCTTCCACTTCCTCCACTTCCTCCACTTCGTCCATTTCGTCCATTTCGTCAACTTCGTACACTTCCTCCACTTCCTCCACTTCCTCCACTTCGTCAACTTCGTCCACCTCCTTCACTTCCTGCACTTCGTCAACTTTATCCACTTCATCCACTTTGTCAACTTCTTCAACTTCTTCAACTTCCTCCACTTCCTGCACTTCCTCTACTTCTTCCTCCACTTCTTCTACTTTCTCCACTTCCTCCACTTCCTCAACTTCCTCCACTTCCTCCACTTCCTCAACTTCGTCATCTTCCTCCACTATGTCTAGTTCGTCCACTTCGTAGACTTCGTCCACCTCGTCTACTTCGTCCACTTCGTCCACTTTGTCCACTTCGTCCACTTCGTCCACTTCGTCCACTTCGTTGAGTTCGTCCACTTCGCCGACTTCGCCTACTTCATCCACTTCCTCTACTTCCTCCACTTCCTCAACTTCATCCACTTTTTCAACTTCCTCCACTTCCTCCACTTCCTGCAGTTCGTCAACTTTGTCAACTTCGTCCACTTCCTCCAGTTCCCCCTATTCCTCCAGTTCGTCGACTTCGTCACTTTATACACTTCGTCCACTTCGTCAATTTCCTCCACTTCCTCAACTTCGTCCAATTCGTCGACTTCCTCCACTTCGTCCATTTCGTCCATTTCGTCCACTTCGTCCACTTCGTCCACTTTGTGAACTTCGTCCACTTCGTCAACTTCCTCAGCTTCGTCCACATCCTCCACTTCCTCCACTTCTTCCACTTCGTCAACTTCGTCAACTTGTCAACTTCATCCACTTCGTCCACTTCGTCTACCTCGTCCACATCGTCAAGTTCCTCAACTTCATCAACTTCTTCCACTTCCTCCACTTCCACCACTTCCTTCATTTCATCAACTTCGTCAACTTCGTCCACTTGCACCGCTTCCTCCACGTCCTCCACTTCCTTCACTTCCCCCACTTCCTCCACTTCCTCCACTTCCTCTAGTTCGTCAATTTTATCAGCTTCGTCCACTTCCTCCACTTCCTCCACTTCGTCAACCTCATACACTTCTTCCACTTCGTCCACTTCGTCCACTTCGCCCACTTCGCCCACGTCGTCCACTTCGTCAACTTCCTCAACTTCATCCACTCCGTCCACTTCGCCCAGTTCGCCCACTTCCTCCACTTCCTCCACTTCCTCCACTTCCTCCACTTCGTCCACTTCCTCCACTTCCTCCACTTCGTCCACTTCCTCCTTTACGTCAATTTCGTCCACTTCGTCAACTTCGTCCACTTTGTCAACTTCGTCCAGTTCCTCCACTTTGTCCACTTCCTACACTTCCTCTGCTTCCTCCATTTCGCCACTTTGTCACTTCTTCCACTTCCCCCACTTCCTCCACTTTCGCCACTTCCTCCACTTCGTGAACTTCGTCCAGTTCGTCCAGTTCGTACACCTCCTCCACTTCCTCCAATTCCTCCACTTCGTCTGCTTCCTCCGCTTCCTCTACTTCCTCCCCTTCCTAAACTTCCTCCACTTCATCCACTTCATCCACTCCGTCCACTTTGCCCGCTTCGCCCGCTTCCTCAACCTTGCCCAATTCATCCACTTTGTACACTTCTTCCACTTCGTCCCCTTCGTCCACTTCCTCCATTTCGTCCACTTTGTCAACTTACTCAACATCTCCACTTCCTCCACTTCCTCCTCTTCGTCCACTTTCTGCACTTCGTCCTCTACTTCGTCAAATTCGTCCACTTCCTCCACCTCCTCCACTTCCTCTACTTCCTCCACTTCGTCAACTTCGTCCACTTTGTCAACTTCGTGCACTTCGCCGACTCCGTCAACTCCGTTCACTTCCTCAACTTCCGCCACTTCTTCCGCTTCCTCCTCTTCGTCAACTTCGTCCACTTTGCCACTTCCTCCACTTTCTCAACTTCCTCTATTTCCTCCACTTCGTCCACTTCGTCCATTTCGTCCACTACGTCAACTCCGTCAACTCCGTGCACTTCCTCCACTACCTCCACTTCCTGCACTTCCTCCACTTTGCCACTTCCTCCACTTCGCCACTTGCACCACTTCCTTAACTTCCTACACTTCCTCAAATTTCTCCATTTTCTCCACTTCGTCAACTTCGTCCACTTTGTCAACCTCGTCAATTTCGTCAACTTCGTCCACTTCGTCCACTTCGTCCACTTCGTCCACTTTGTCCACTTCGTCCACTTCATCAACTTCATCCACTTCGTCCACTTCGTCAACTTCGTCAACTTTGTCCACTTCGTTAAGTTGGTCCACTTCGTCCACTTCGCCACTTCGCTACTTCCTCCACTTCCTCCGCTTCCTCCACTTCCTCCACTTTGTCCACTTCCTCCACTTAGTCAACTTCGTCCACTCCATCAACTCCGTCCACTTCCTCCACTTCGTCCACTTCCTGCACTTCCTCCGCTTCCTCCACTTCCTCCACTTCGTCAACCTCGTCTACTTCGTCCACTTCGTCGATTTCGTCCACTTCGCCCACTTCACCCACTTCCTCCACTTCGTACACTTCCTCCACTTCCACAAGTTTCTCCACTTCGTCAACTTCGTCCACTTCCTCCACTTCGTCCACTTCCTCCACTTCCTCCACTTCCTCAACTTCGTCCACTGCCTCGAATTCGTCCACTTGGTCAACTTCGTCCACTTAGTCCACTTCCTCCACTTCCTCCACTTCGTTTAATTCCTCCACTTCCTCCACTTCGTACACTTCCTCCACTTCGTCAACTTTGTGCACTTCGTCCTCTACGTCGTCCAATTCGTCCACTTCTTCCACCTCCTCCACTTCCTCTACTTCCTCCACTTCGTCAACTTCGTCCACTTTGTCAACTTCGTGCACTTCGCCGACTCCGTCAACTCCGTTCACTTCCTCAACTTCCGCCACTTCTTCCGCTTCCTCCTCTTCGTCAACTTCGTCCAGTTTGCCACTTCCTCCACTTTCTCAACTTCCTCTATTTCCTCCACTTCGTCCACTTCGTCCATTTCGTCCACTACGTCAACTCCGTCAACTACGTGCACTTCCTCCACTACCTCCACTTCCTGCACTTCCTGCACTTTGCCACTTCCTCCACTTCGCCACTTGCACCACTTCCTTAACTTCCTCCACTTCCTCAAATTTCTCCATTTTCTCCACTTCGTCAACTTCGTCCACTTTGTCAACCTCGTCAATTTCGTCAACTTCGTCCACTTCGTCCACTTTGTCCACTTCGTCCACTTCGTCAACTTCATCCACTTCGTCCACTTCGTCAACTTCATCCACTTCGTCCACTTCGTAAACTTCGTCAACTTTGTCCACTTCGTTAAGTTGGTCCACTTCGTCCACTTCGCCACTTCGCTACTTCCTCCACTTCCTCCGCTTCCTCCACTTCCTCCACTTTGTCCACTTCCTCCACTTAGTCAATTTCGTCCACTCCGTCAACTCCGTCCACTTCCTCCACTTCGTCCACTTCCTGCACTTCCTCCGCTTCCTCCACTTCCTCCACTTCGTCAACCTCGTCCACTTCGTCCACTTCGTCGATTTCGTCCACTTCGCCCACTTCCTCCACTTCGTACACTTCGTCCACTTCGTCCACTTCCTCCACTTCCTCCACTTCCTCAACTTCGTCCACTTCCTCCAATTCGTCCACTTGGTCAACTTCGTCCACTTAGTCCACTTCCTCCACTTCCTCCACTTCGTTTAATTCCTCCACTTCCTCCCCTTCGTACACTTCCTCCACTTCGTCCCCTTCGTCCACTTCCTCCGTGTCCTCAACTTCGTCCACTTAGTCCACTTCCTCCACTTCGTTTACTTCCTCCACTTCGTTTACTTCCTCCACTTCGTACACGTCCTCCACTTTGTCCCCTTCGTCCACTTCGTCCACTTCCTCCGTGTACTCAACTTCGTCCACTTCGTCAACTTCCCCCACTTCCTCCACTTCTTTTACTTCCTCGACTTCGTTTACTACCTCCACTTCCTCCACTTCCTCCACTTCGTCCTCCACTTCGTCCACTTCCTCCACTTTCTCCACTTCGTCAACTTTGTCCACTTCGTTAAGTTGGTCCACTTCGCCACTTCGCCACTTCGCCACTTTGTCCACTTCCTCAGCTTCCTCCACTTCCCCCACTTCGTCAACTTCGTCGACTCTGTCAACTCCGTCAACACCGTCCCCTTCCTCCAATTCCACCGCTTCCTCCACTTCGTCAACTTCGTGCACGTCGCCATTTCCTGCACTTCCTTCACTTCCTCCACTTCCTCCACTTCCTCAACTTTCTCCACTTCGTCCACATCGTCCACTTCCTCCACTTCGTCCACTTCGTCAACTTCGTCACTTCCTCCACTTCCTCCACTTCGTCAACTTCGTCAACATCGTCCACTTCGCCCACTTCGTCCACTTCGTCCACTTCGTCCACTTCGTACACTTCCTCCACTCCCTCCATTTCCTCAACTTTGTCCACTTCGTCCACTTCGCCTAGTTCGCCCACTTCCTTCCACTTCCTGAACTTCGTCCACTTCCTCCACTTGGTCAACTTCGTCCACTTAGTCAACTTCCCCCACTTCCTCCACTTCTTTTACTTCCTCCACTTCGTTTACTACCTCCACTTCCTCCACTTCGTCCTCCACTTCCTCCACTTCCTCAACTTTGTCAACTTTGTTAAGTTGGTCCACTTCGTCCACTTCGTCACTTCCTCCACTTCCTCCACTTCATCAACTCCGTCAACTCCGTCCACGTCCTCCACTTCCACCGCTTCCTCCACTTCTTCCACATCGTCAACTTCGTTCACTTCGCCAATTGCTCCACTTCCTTCACTTCCTCCACCTCCTCCACTTGCACACCTTTGTCCTCTTCGTCCACTTCCTCCACTTCCTCCACTTCCTCCACTTCCTCCAGTTCGTCCACTTCGTCCACTTCATCAACTTCGTCCACTTCGTCAACTTTATCATCTTCGTCCACTTCGTCCACTTCGTCCACTTCCTCGTCTTCCTTCACTTCCTCCACTTCCTCCGCTTCCTCCGCTTGCCCCGCTTCGTCAACTTCGTCCACTTCGTCAACTTCGTCCACTTTCTCCACTTCATAAACTTTGTCAACTTCGACCACTTTGTCCACCTCCTGCACTCCCTCCGCTTTGTCCACATCCTCCGCTTCGCCCACTTCGTCAACTTCGTCCACTTCCTCCAGTTCGTCCACTTCCTCCTGTTCGTCCATTTTGTCAACTTCGTCCTCTTTGTCCACTTCATCAACTTTGTCAACTTCGTCCACTTCGTCCACTTCCTCCGCTTCGTCCACTTCGTCCACTTCGTCAACTTCGTCCACTTCCTCCACTTCCTCCACTTCGTCCAGTTCATCAACTTCATCCACTTCGTCAACTTTGTCAACTTCCTCCACTTCCTCCTCTTCCTCCACTTCCTCCACTTCCTCCACTTCGTCAACTTCGTCCACTTCATCGACTCCGTCAACTCCGTCCCCCTCCTCCAATTCAGCCGCTTCCTCCTCTTCCTCCACTTCGTCAACTTCGTCCACGTCGCCATTTCCTCCACTTCCTCCACTTCCTCCACTTCCTCAACTTGCTCCACTTCGTCCACATCGTCCACTTCCTCCACTTCCTCCACTTCCTCCACTTCGTCCACTTCCTCCACTTCCTCAACTTCGTCAAGTTCGTCCACTTCCTCCACTTCGTCAACTTCATCCACTTCGTCCACTTCGCTCACTTCGTCCACTTCGTCCACTTCGCCCACTTCGTCCACTTCCTCCATTTCCTCAACTTTGTCCACTTCGTCCACTTCGCCCAGTTCGCCCACTTCCTCCACTTCCTTCACTTCCTCAACTTCGTCCACTTCCTCCCCTTCCTCCACTTCGTCCACTTGGTCAACTTCATCCACTTAGTCAACTTCCCCCACTTCCTCCACTTCTTTTACTTCCTCCACTTTGTTTACTTCCTCCACTTCCTCCACTTCGTCCTCCACTTCGTCCTCCACTTCCTCCACTTCCTCAACTTCGTCCACTTCGTCAACTTCATCCACTTCGTCAATTTCGTAAACTTCGTCAACTTTGTCAACTTCGTTGAGTTGGTCCACTTCGTCCACTTCTCCACTTCGCCACTTTCTCCACTTCCTCCACTTCGTCAACATCGTCGACTCCGTAAACCCCGTCAACTCCGTCCACGTCCTCCACTTCCACCGCTTCCTCCACTTCTTCCACTTCGTCAACTTCGTCCACTTCGCCAATTCCTCAACTTCCTTCACTTCCTCCACTTCCTCCACTTCCACAACTTTCTCCACTTCGTCAACTTCGTCCACTTCGTCCACTTCCTCCACTTCCTCCACTTCGTCAACTTCGTCCACTTCCTCCAATTCGTCCTCTTGGTCAACTTCGTCCACTTAGTCCACTTCCTCCACTTCCTCCACTTCGTACACTTCCTCCACTTCGTCCCCTTCGTCCACTTCCTCCACTTCCTGCACTTCGTTTACTTCCTCCACTTCGTTTACTTCCTCCACTTCGTACACGTCCTCCACTTCGTCCCTTTCGTCCACTTCGTCCACTTCCTCCGTGTCCTCAACTTCGTCCACTTCCTCCACTTCGTTTACTTCGTCCACTTCCTTTACTTCCTCATCTTCGTTTACTTCCTCCACTTCGCCACTTCGCCACTTCGCCACTTCCTCCACTTCCTCCACTTCCTCCACTTCGTCAACTTTCTAAACTTCATCAACATTTTCCACTTCGTTAAGTTGGTCCACTTCATCCACTTCGCCACTTCGCCACTTCGCCATTTCGTCCACTTCCTTCACTTCGTCAACTTCATCCACTTCGCCATTTCGTGCACTCCGTCAACTCTGTCAACTCCGTCAACTCCGTCTACTTCGTCCACTTCATCCACTTCGTCCACTTCGTCCACTTCCTCCACTTTGCTACTTCCTCCACTTCGCCACTTCCTCCACTTCCTTAACTTCCTCCACTTCCTCATCTTTCTCCACTTCGTCCACTTCCTCCACTTTGTCCACTTCGTCAACTTCGTCAATTTCGTCCACTTCCTCCACTTCCTCCACTTCGTCAATTTCGTCAACTCCGTCCACTTTGTTCACTTCCTCCACTTCGTCCACTTCGTCCACATCGTCCACTTCCTCCACTTCCTCCACTTCGTCCACTTCCTCAACTTCGTCCACTTCATCAACTTTGTCCACTTCGTCCACTTCCTCCTCTTCCTCCACTTCCTCCACTTCCTCCACTTCCTCCGCTTCCTCCGCTTGCCCCGCTTCGTCAACTTCGTCCACTTCGTCAACTTCGTCCACTTCGTCCACTTGATAAGCTTTGTCAACTTCGTCCACTTCGTCCACCTCCTGCACTTCCTCCGCTTCGTCCACTTCGCCACTTCGTCATTTCTGCCACTTCCGCAACTTCCTCCACTTCCTTAACTCCATTTCCTTCTCTTCGTCCACTTGGTCAACTTCGTCCACTTAGTCCATTTCCTCCACTTCGTCTACTTCGTCCACTTCCTCCACTTCGTCCACTTCGTCCACTTCATACACTTCATCAACTTTGCCCTCTTCGTTAAGGTCGTCCACTTCGCCAGTTCGCTACTTCGTCCACTTCGTCCACTTCCTCTGCTTCCTCAACCTCATCCACTTCGTCCACTTCGTCCACTTCGTCGACTTCGTCCACTTCGTCCACTTCGCCTACTTCGTCCACTTCGTACACTTCCTCCACTTCCTCCATTTCCTCAATTTCGTCCACTTCGTCCACTTCGCGCAGTTCGCCCACTTCCTCCACTTCCTCACTTTCCTCAACTTCGTCAACTTCCTCCACTTCCTCCACTTCGTCCACTTGGTCAACTTCGTCCACTTCGTCCACTTCCTCTACTTCTTTTACTTCCTCCACTTCGTTTACTTCCGCCACTTCCTCCACTTCGTCCTCCACTTCCTCCACTACGTCAACTTCGTCCACTTCGTCAACTTCATCCACTTCGTCAACTTCGTAAACTTCGTCAACTTTGTCCACTTCGTTAAGTTGGTCCACTTCGCCACTTCGCCACTTTGTCCACTTCCTCCACTTCCTCCACTTCCCCCACTTCGTCAACTTCGTCCACTTCGTCGACTCCGTTAACTCCGTCAACACCGTCCCCTTCCTCCAATTCCACCGCTTCCTCCACTTCCTCCACTTCGTAAACTTCGTCCACGTCGCCATTTCCTCCACTTCCTTCACTTCCTCCACTTCCTCCACTTCCTTAACTTTCTCCACTTCGTCCACATCGTCCACTTCCTCCACTTCCTCCACTTCCTCCACTTCGTCAACTTCGTCCACTTCCTCCACTTCGTCTACTTCGTCCACTTCGCCCACTTCTTCCACTTCGTCGACATCGTCCACTTCGCCCACTTCGTCCACTTCGTACACTTCCTCCACTTCCTCCATTTCCTCAACTTTGTCCACTTCGTCTACTTCGCCCAGTTCGCCCACTTCCTCCACTTCCTCCACTTCGTCAACTTCGACCACTTAGTCCACTTCCTCCACTTAGTCAACTTCCTCCACTTCCTCCACTTCCTCCACGTCGTCTACTTCCTCCACTTGCTCCACTTCCTCCACTTCCTCCACTTCGTCAACTTCCTCCACTTCGTCAAATTCTTCCACTTCGTCAACTTCGTCAACTTCGTCCACTTTGTCAAGTTTGTGAACTTCTTCCAGTTCATCCACGTCGTCCACTTCCTTTGCTTCGTCCATTTCGCCACTTCGTCACTTCTTCCACTTCCCCCACTTCCTCCACTTCCGCAACTTCCTCCACTTCCTCCACTTCGTGAACTTCGTCCAGTTCGTCTAGTTCGTACACTTCCTCCGCTTCCTCCACTTCCTGCACTTTGTCCGCTTCCTCCGCTTCCTCTACTTCCTCCCCTTCCTCTACGTCCTCCCCTTCCTCAACTTGCTCCACTTCATCCACTTCGTGCACTTCGCCAATTCGGCCGCTTCCTCCACTTCCTCCACTTCGTTCGTCCACTTTGTACACTTCCTCCACTTCGTCCCCTTCGTCCACTTCGTCCACTTCGTCCGCTTCGTCCACTTCGTCCACTTCGTCCACTTCGTCCACTTCGTCAACTTCGTCCACTTTGTCAACTTCCTCAACTTCGTCCATGTCCTTCACTTCTTCCATTTCGTACACTTCCTCCACTTCCTCCATTTCCTCAACTTCGTCCACTTCCTCAACTTTGTCAACTTCCTCGACTTCCTCCACTTCGTCCACTTGGTCAACTTCGTCCACTTAGTCCACTTCCCCCACTTCCTCTACTTCTTTTACTCCCTCCACTTCGTTTACTTCCTCCACTTCGTCCTCCACTTCTTCCACTTCCTCAACTTCGTCCACTTCGTCAACTTCATCCACTTCGTCAACTTCGTAAACTTCATCCACTTCGTCAACTTCGTAAACTTCATCAACTTTGTCCACTTCGTTAATTTGGTCCATTTCGTCCACTTCGCCACTTCGCCACATCGTCGACTCCGTCACCTCCGTCAACTCCGTCCCCTTCCTCCAATTCCACCGCTTCCTCCACTTCCTCCACTTCATCAACTTCGTCCATGTCGCCATTTCCTCCACTTCCTTCACTTCCTCCACTTCCTTAACATTCTCCGCTTCGTCCACATCGTCCACTTCGTCCACTTCGTCCACTTCGTCCACTTCCTCCACTTCCTCCACTTCAACCACTTCCTCCACTTCATCAATTTCGTCGACTTCGTCCACTTTGTCCACTTTGTAGACTTCACCAACTTTGTGGACTTCGTCAACTTCCTCCACTTCGTCCACTTCATTCACTTCCTCTACTTCCTCCCTACCTCCACTTCCTCCACTTCGTCCACTTTGTCCACTTCGTCCACTTCGTACACTTACTCCACTTCCACGACCTCCTCCACTTCGCCACTTCGCCACTTCCTCCACTTCCTCCACTTCCACCACTTCGTCCACTTCGTCAACTTCATCCACTTCGTCAACTTTGTAAACTTCATCCACTTTGTCCACTTCGTTAAGTGGGTCCAGTTCGTCCACTTCGCCACTTCGCCATTTCGTCCACTTCCCTCCACTTCGTCAACTTCATCCACTTCAACATTTCGTGCACTCCGTCAACTCCGTCAACTCTGTCAACTCCGTCTACTTCGTCCACTTCCTCCACTTCCTCCACTTTGCTACTTCCTCCACTTCGCCACTTCCTCAACTTCCTTAACTTCCTCCACTTCCTCAACTTTCTCGAGGAAGCGGAGAAAGTGGAGGAAGTGGAGGAAGGGGAGGAAGGCGAGGAAGTGTACGAATTGGACAAAGTGGACGAAGTGGAGGAAGTGGATGAAGTGGAGGAAGTGGAGGTAGTGGAGGAAGTGGAGGAAGTGGAGGAAGTGGAGGAAGTGGAGGTAGTGGAGGAAGTGAAGGAAGTGGAGGAAGTGGAGAAGTGGACGAAGTCGTCGAAGTTGATGAATGGGAGGAAGTAGACGAAGTCTACGAAGTGGACGAAGTAGACGAAGTCTACGAAGTGGACGAAGTAGACGAAGTGGACGAAGTTGACGAAGTTGATGAATGGGAGGAAGGGGAGGAAGCGGAGGAAGTGGAGAAGTGGACGAAGTCGTTGAAATGCATGAAGTGGAGGAAGTGGAGGAAGTGGACAAAGTGGAGGAAGCGGATGAAGCAGAAGAAGTGGAGGAAGCGGAGGAAGTGGAGGAAGTGGACAAAGTGGAGGAAGTGGACGACATTGACGAAGTGGAAGAAGTGGAGGAAATGGAGGAAGTGGAGGAAGTGGACGAAGCGGAGGAATTGGACTAAGTTGACAAAGTCGACCAATTGGACGAAGTGCAGGAAGTGGAGGAAGTGGACGAAGTGGACGAAGTGGGCGAAATGGATGAAGTGGAGGAAGTGGAGGAAGCGGAGGAAAGGGAGGAAGTGGAGGAGGTGAACGAAGTTGACGAAGTTGACGAAGTTGACGAAGTCTACGAAGTGGACGAAGTGGACAAAGTGGACGAAGTTGAAGAAATTGATGAAATTGACGAAGTTGACGAAGTGCACGAGGTAGACGAAGTGGACGAAGTGGCGAAATGGATGAAGTGGAGGAAGTGGAGGAAAGGGAGGAAGTGGAGGAAGTGGAGGAAGTAGAGGAAGCGGAGGAAGCGGATGAAGCTGAGGAAGCGGAGGAAGTGGAGGAAGTGGACAAAGTGGACGAAGTGGAGGAAGTGGAGGAAGTGGAGGAAGTAGAGGAAGTGGAGGAAGTGGAGGAAGTGGGCGAAGTGGGCGAAGTGGACGAAGTTGAAGAAGTTGATGAAGTGGACGACGTGGAGAAAGTGGAGGAAGTGGAAGAAGTGGAGCAAGTGGCGAAGTGGACGAAGTTAACCAAGTGGAGGAAGCGGAGGAAGCCGAGGGAACGAAGGAAGTGGAGGAAGCGGAGGAAGTGGAGGAAGTGGAGGAAGTGGGCGAAGTGGATGAAGAAGACGACATGGAGGAAGTGGAGGAAGGGGAGGAAGCAGAGGAAGCGGAGGAAGCGAAGGAAGTGGAGGAAGGGGAGGAAGGGGAGGAAGGGGAGGAAGGGGAGGAAGTGGAGGAAGTGGAGTAAGTGTACGAAGTGGACGAAGTGGACGAAGTGGAGGAAGTGAAGGAAGTGGACGAAGTTGACGAAGTCTACGAAGTGCACGAAGTGAACAAAGTGGACGAAGTTGAGGAAGTGGAGGAAGTGGAGGAAGTGTAGGAAGTGGACGAAGCTGACGAAGTGGAGGAAGTGGAGGAAGTGAAGGAAGTGGACGAAGTGGGCAAAATGGATGAAGTGGAGGAAGTGGAGGAAAGGGAGTAAGTGGAGGAAGCGGAGGAAATGGAGGAAGCGGATGAGCCGGAGGAAGTGGAGGAAGTGGACAAAGTGGAGGAAGTGGAGGAAGTGGACGAACTGGACGAAGTTGACGAAGTGGAAGAAGTGTGGGAAGTGGAGGAAGTGGAGGAAGTGGATGAAGTTCGCGAAGTGGACGAAGTCGATGAAGTGGGGGAAGTGGAGGAAGTGGGCGAAGTGGACGAAGTTGACGAAGTGGACGAAGTTGATGAAGTAAATGACGTGGAGGAAGTGGAGGAAGTGGAGGAAGTGGAGGAAGTGGAGGAAGTAGACGAACTAGACGAAGTTGACGAAGTGGAAGAAGTGGGGGAAGTGGAGGAAGTGGAGGAAGTGGAGGAAGTGGATGAAGTGGATGAAGTTCGCGAAGTGGACGAAGTGGACGATGTGGAGGAAGTGGAGGAAGTGGGCGAAGTGGACGATGTGGAGGAAGTGGAGGAAGTGGGCGAAGTGGACGAAGTGGAAAAAGTGGAGGAAGTGGAGGAAGCGGAGGAAGTGGAGGAAGTGGACGAAGTTGGCCAAGTTGACGAAGTTCACGAAGTTCGCCAAGTGGACGACGTGGACGAAGAGAACGAAGTTGACGAAATGGAGGAAGGGAAGGAAGCGGAAGAAGTGGACGAAGTGGACGAGGTGGACGAAGTTGACGAAGTGGACAAAGTGGACGAACTGGACGAAGTTGGTGAAATGGATGAAGTGGAGGAACGGGAGGAAGTGGATGAAGCGGATGAAGCGAAGGAAGTGGAGTAAGTGGAGGAAGTGGACAAAGTGGAGGAAGTGGAGGAACTGGACGAACTGGACGAAGTTGACGAAGTGGAAGAAGTGGGGGAAGTGGAGAAAGTGGATGAAGTTCGCGAAGTCGACGAAGTTGAGGAAGTGGAGGAAGTGGGCGAAGTGGATGAAGTTGATGAAGTAAATGAAGTGGACGAAGTGCACGAAGTGGAGGAAGTGCAGGAAGCGGAGGAAGTGGAGGAAGCGGAGGAAGTGGTGGAAGTGGACGAAGTGGGCCAAGTTGACGAAGTTCGTCAAGTGGACGACGTGGACGACGTGGACGAAGTTGACGAAGTTGACGAAGTGGAGGAAGGCAAGGAAGCGGAAGAAGCGGAGGAAGTGGATGAGGTGGACGGGGTTGACGGAGTTGACGAAGTGGACGAAGTGGACGAAGTGGATGAAGTGGACGAAGGGGACGAAGGGGACGAAGTTGGCGAAGTTAACGAAGTTGGCAAAGTTGACGAAATGAACGAAGTGGACGAAGTTGACGAAGTGGAGGAAGTGGAGGAAATGGAGGAAGTTGCGGAAGTGTAAGAAGTGACGAAGTGGCGAAGTGGACGAAGCGGAGGAAGTGCAGGAAGTGGAGGTAGTGGACGAAGTGGACGAAGTTGACAAAGTTGACGAAGTGGACGAAGTGGACGAAGTGAACGAAGTGGACGAAGTTGACGAAGTGGAGGAAGCGTAGGAAGCGGACGAAGCGAAGGAAGTGGAGGAAGCGGAGGAAGTGGAGGAAGTGGAGGAAGTCTACGAAGTGGAGGAAGTGGATGAAGTGGACGAAGCGGAGGAACTGGAGGAAGTGGGAAAGTGGACGAAGTTGACGAAGCGGAGGAAGTGGATGAAGTTCGCGAAGTGGACGAAGTCGACGAAGTTGAGGAAGTGGGCGAAGTGGGCGAAGTGGACGAAGTTGATGAAGTAAATGAAGTGGAGGAAGTGGAGGAAGTGGAGGAAGCGGAGGAAGTGGAGGAAGCGGAGGAAGCGGAGGAAGCGGAGGAAGTGGAGGAAGTGGACGAAGTTGGCCAAGTTGACCAAGTTCACGAAGTTCGCCAAGTGGACGACGTGGACGAAGTTGACGAAGTCGAGGAAGGGAAGGTGGACGGAGTTGACGAAGTTGACGAAGTGGATGAAGTGGACGAAGGGGACGAAGTTGGCCAAGTTGACGAAGTTGGCAAAGTTGACGAAGTTGACGAAGTGTTGGAAGTCGAGGAAGTGGACGAAGTTGGCCAAGTTGACGAAGTTCACGAAGTTCGCCAAGTGAACGACTTGGACAAAGTGGAGGAAGGGAAGGAAGCGGAAGAAGCAGAGGAAGTGGACGAGGTGGACGGAGTTGACAGAGTTGACAAAGTCGACAAAGTGGACGAAGTGGATGAAGTGGACGAAGGGGACGAAGGGGACGAAATTGGCCAAGTTGACAAGTGGACGAAGTGGACGAAGTTGGCGAAGTGGAGGAAGTCGAGGAAGTGGAGGAAGTTGCGGAAGTGTAAGAAGTGACGAAGTGGCGAAGTGGACGAAGCGGAGGAAGTGAAGGAAGTGGAGGTAGTGGACGAAGTGGACGAAGTGGACGAAGTGGACGAAGTTGACAAAGTTGACGAAGTGGACGAAGTGGACGAAGTTGACGAAGTGGAGGAAGCAGAGGAAGCGGACGAAGCGAAGGAAGTGGAGGAAGCAGAGGAAGTGGAGAAAGTGGAGGAAGTCTACGAAGTGGAGGAAGTTGATGAAGTGGACGAAGCGGAGGAAATGGAGGAAGTGGCAAAGTGGACGAAGTTGAGGAAGCGGAGGAAGCGGAGGAAGTGGAGGAACTGGAGGAACTGGAGGAAGTGGACGAAGTGGAAGAAGTTCACGAAGTGGACGAAGTCGACGAAGTTGAGGAAGCGGAGGAAGTGGGCGAAGTGGGCGAGGTGGACGAAGTTGATGAAGTAAATGAAGTGGACGAAGTGGACAAAGTGGAGGAAGTGGAGGAAGCGGAGGAAGTGGAGGAAGCGGAGGAAGCGGAGGAAGTGGACGAAGTTGGCCAAGTTGACGAAGTTCACGAAGTTCGCCAAGTGGACGACATGGACGAAGTTGACGAAGTGGACGAAGTTGACGAAGTGGAGGAAGGGAAGGTGGACGGAGTTGACGGAGTTGACGAAGTGGACCAAGTGGACGAAGTGGATGAAGTGGACGAAGGGGGACGAAGTTGGCCAAGTTGACGAAGTGAACGAAGTGGACGAAATGGACGAAGTGGACGAAGTGGACGAAGTTGATGAAGTGGAGGAAGTCGAGGAAGTGGACAAAGTTGGCCAAGTTGACGAAGTTCACGAAGTTCTTTAAGTGGAAGACGTGGACGAAGTTGACAAAGAGGAGTATGGGAAGGAAGCGGAAGAAGCGGAGGAAGTGGACGAGGTGGACGGAGTTGACGGAGTTGACAAAGTCGACGAAGTGGACGAAGTGGATGAAGTGGAGGAAGGGGACGAAGTTGGCCAAGTTGACGAAGTTGGAAAAGTTGACGAAGTGAGCGAAGTGCACGAAGTGGACGAAGATGACGAAGTGGAGGAAGTCGAGGAAGTGGAAGAAGTTGCGGAAGTGTAAGAAGTGACGAAGTGGCGAAGTGGACGAAGCGGAGGAAGTGCAGGAAGTGGAGGTAGTGGACGAAGTGAATGAAGTGGACAAAGTTGACAAACTTGACGAAGTGGACGAAGTGGACGAAGTGGACGAAGTTGATGAAGTGGAGGAAGCGGAGGAAGCGTAGGAAGCGGACGAAGCGAAGGAAGTGGAGGAAGCGGAGGAAGTGCAGGAAGTTGAAGTAGTGGACGAAGTCTACGAAGCGGAGGAAGTGGACGAAGCGGAAGAACTGGAGGAAGTGGCAAAGTGGACGAAGTTGACGAAGCGGAGGAAGCGGAGGAAGTGGACAAAGTGGACGAAGTGCAGGAAGTTGACAAAGTTGGCGAAGTGGACGAAGTGGACGAAGTGGACAAAGTGGACGAAGTTGACGAAGTGGACAAAGTGGACGAAGTGGACGACGTGAACGAAGTGGACGAAGAGGACGAAGTGGACGAAGTGGACCAATTGGACGAAGTGGAGGAAATGGGCGAAGTGGGCGAAGTGGACGAAGTGGATGACGTGCAGGAAGTGGAGGAAGCGGAGGAAGTGGAGGAAGGGGAGGAAGGGGAGGAAGTGTACGAAGTGGAGGAAGTGGAGGAAGTGGAGGTAGTGGACGAAGTTGACGAAGTCTACGAAGTGGACGAAGTTGACGAAGTCTACGAAGTGGACGAAGTTGACGAAGTCTACGAAGTGGACGAAGTTGACGAAGTCGACGAAGTGGACGAAGTTGACGAAGGGGAGGAAGAGGAGGAAGCGGAGGAAGCGAAGGAAGCAGAGGAAGTGGAGAATTGGACGAAGTGGACGAAGTGAACAAAGTGGACGAACTGGACGAAGTTGGCGAAATGGATGAAGTGGAGGAACGGAAGGAAGTGGACGAAGCGGAGGAAGTGCAGGAAGCGAATGAAGAGGATGAAGCGAAGGAAGTGGAGGCAGTGGACAAAGTGTAGGAAGTGGAGGAACTGGACAAACTGGACGAAGTTGACGAAGTCGAAGAAGTGGAGGAAGTGGACGAAGTTGACGAAGTGGAGGAAGTGGAGAAAGTGGAGGAAGTGGACGAAGTTGACGAAGTGGACGATGTTGACGAAGTGGACCAATTGGATGAAGTGCAGGAAGTGGAGGAAGTGGGCGAAGTGGGCGAAGTGGATGAAGTGGACGACGTGGACGAAGTAGAGCAAGCGGAGGAAGCGGAGGAAGCGGAGGAAGTGGAGGAAGGGGAGGAAGTGCAGGAAGTGGAAGAAGGGGAGGAAGTGGAGGAAGTGGAGTAAGTGTACGAAGTGGACGAAGTGGACAAAGTGGAGGAAGGGGAGGAAGTTGAGGTAGTGCAGGAAGAGGAGGAAGTGAATGAAGTGGACGATGTTGAGAAAGTCTACGAAGTTGACAAAGTGGACGAAGTTGAAGAAGTTGACGAAATTCATGAAGTTGACGAAGTGCTGAAAGTGGACGAAGTGGACGAAGTGGACGAAGTTGAGGAAGTGGAGGAAGTGGAGGAAGTGAAGGAAGTGGAGGAAGTGGCAAAGTGGACGAAGTTGACGAAGTGGAGGAAGTGGACGAAGTGGATGAAGTGGAGGAAGTGGAGAAAGTTGAGGAAGTGGAGGAAGTGGGGGAAGTGAAGGAAGTGGAGGAAGTGGCAAAGTGGACGAATTTGACGAAGTCGAGGAAGTGGAGGATGCGGTGGAAGTGGAGGAAGTGGACGGAGTGGACGGAGTTGACGGAGTTGACGGAGTTGACGGAGTCGACGAAGTGGACGAAGTTGACGAAGTGGAAGAAGTGGAGGAAGTGGAGGATGTGGACAAAGTGGCGAAGTGGACTAAGTGGAGCAACTTAACAAAGTGGACAAAGTTGACGAAATTTACGAAATTTATGAAGTGGATGAAGTTGACGAAGTGGACGAAGTTGAGGAAGTGGAGGAAGTGGAGGACGAAGTGGAGAAAGTGGAGGAAGTAAACGAAGTGGAGGAAGTGGAGGAAGTGGAGGAAGTTGACGAAGTGGACGAAGTGGAGAAAATGTACGAAGTTGACGACGTCGAGGAAGTGGAGGAAGTGGACTAAGTGGAGCAACTTAACGAAGTGGACAAAGTTGACGAAATTTACGAAATTTACGAAGTGGATGAAGTTGACGAAGTTGAGGAAGTAAACGAAGTGGACGAAGTGGACGAAGTGGACGAAGTTGACGAAGTGGACGAAGTGGAGGAAATGGACGAAGTTGAGGAAGTGGAGGAAGTGGGCGAAGTGGACGAAGTTGAGGAAATGGAGGAAGTGGACGAAGTGGGTGAAGTGGATGAAGTGGACGAAGTTGACGAAGTGGAGGAAGTGGAGGAAGTGGAGGAAGTGGAGGAAGTTGGCGAAGTAGGCGAAGTGGACGAAGTGGACGAAGTTGACGAAGTGGACGAACTGGACGACGTGGAGGAAGTGGAGGAAGCGGAGGAAGCGAAGGAAGTGGAGGAAGTGGAGGAAGAGGAGGAAGTGGACGAAGTGGAGGAAGTTGACAAAGTGGACGAAGTTGATGAAGTGGACGAAGCAGAGGAAGTGGAGGAAGTTGACCAAGTGGAAGAAGTTGACGAAGTGACGAAATGGAAAAAAGTGGGCGAAATGGATGAAGTGGAGGAAGTGGACGAAGTGGACGAACTAGACAAAGTTCACGAAGTGTAGAAGTGGAGGAAGTGGACGAATTTGACGAAGTGGAGGATGCGGAGGAAGCGGAGGAAGTGGACGAAGTTGGCCAAGTTGACGAAGATGACGAAGTTGGCCAAGTGGTCGAAGTGGATGAGGTTGATGAAGGGGAGGAAGGGAAGGAAGCGGAAGAAACGGAGGAAGCGGAGGAAGTGGACGAGGTGGCCGAAGTTGACGGAGTTGACGAAGTGGAGGAAGTGGATGAAGTGGACGAAGTGGACGAAGTTGGCCAAGTTGACGAAGATGACGAAGTTGGCCAAGTGGACGAAGTGGATGAGGTTGATGAAGGGGAGGAAGGGAAGGAAGCGGAATAAACGGAGGAAGCGGAGGAAGTGGACGAGGTGGCCGAAGTTGACGGAATTGACGAAGTGGACGAAGTGGACGAAGTCGAGGAAGTGGAGGAAGTTGCAAAAATGGAAGAAGCGGAGGAAGTGCAGGAAGTGGATGAAGTGGACGAAGTGGACGAAGTTGACGAAGTGGACAAAGTTAACGAAGTGGAGGAAGTGGACGAATTGGGTAAAGTGGACAACGTTGACGAAGTTGACGAAGCGATGGAAGCGGAAGAAAGTGGAAGAATTGGGTGAAGTGGACGAAGCGGAGGAACTGGAGGAAGTGGCGAAGTGGACGAAGTTGATGAAGCGGAGGAAGCGGAGGAAGTGGAGGAAGTGGAGCAAGCGGAGGAAGTGAAGGAAGTGGACGAAGTTGACGAAGTGGACCAATTGGACGAAGTGGAAGAAGTGGAGGAACTGGGCGAAGTGGGCGAAGTGGACGAAGTTGACGAAGTGGATGACGTGGAGGAAGAGGAGGAAGCGGAAGAAGTGGAGGAAGGGGAGGAAGGGGAGGAAGGGGAGGAAGGGGAGGAAGGGGAGGAAGTGTACGAAGAGGACGAAGTGGACGAAGTTGACGAAGTTTACGAAGTGGACGAAGTGGACGAAGTGGACGAAGTGGACGAAGTGGACGAAGTGGACGAAGTGGACGAAGTTGACGAAGATGACGAGGGGGAGGAAGGGGAAGTGGAGAAGTGGACGACGTCGGCGAAATGCATGAAGTGGAGGAAGTGTAGGAAGGGGAGGAAGTGGAGGAAGCGGAGGAAGTGGAGGAAGCGGATGAAGCAGAGAAAGTAGAGGAAGTGGAGCAAGTGGACAAAGTGGAGGAAGTGGAGGAAGTGGACGAACTGGACGATGTGGACGAAGTTCACGAAGTTGACGAAGTGGAGGAAGTGGAAGAATTGGACGAAGTTGACGAAGTAGACCAATTGGACGAAGTGGAGGAAGTGGGCAAAGTTGACGAAGTGGACGACGTGGAGGAAGTGGAGGAAGCAGAGGAAGCGGAGGAAGCGGAGGAAGGGGAGGAAGGGGAGGAAGGGGAGGAAGGGCATGAAGTGTACGAAGTGGAGGAAGTGGAGGAAGTGGAGGAAATGGAGGTAGTGGAGGAAGTGAACGAAGTGGACGAAGTGGACGAATTTGACGAAGTGGACGAAGTTGACGAAGTGGACGAAGTGGACGATGTGGAGGAAGTTGACGAAGTGGAGGAAGTTGACGAAGTGGACCGAGTGAAGGAAGTGGAGAAAGTGGAGGAAGTAGGCGAACTGGGCGAAGTGGACGAAGTTGAAGAAGTTGACAAAGTGGACGACGTGGAGAAAGTGGAGGAAGTGGAAGAAGTGGAGCAGGTGGCGAAGTGGACGAAGTTAACAAAGTGGAGGAAGCGAAGGAAGTGGAGGAAGCAGAAAAAGTGGAGGAAGTGGAGGAAGTGGAGGAAGTGGGCGATGTGGGCGAAGTGGACGAAGTTGACGAAGTGGACGAAGTGGATGACGTGGAGGAAGTGGAGGAAGTGGAGGTAGCGGAGGAAGCGGAGGAAGCGAAGGAAGTGGAGGAAAGGGAGGAAGGGGAGGAAGTGGAGGAAGTAGATTAAGTGTACGAAGTGGAGGAAGTGGACGAAGTGGACGAAGTGGAGGAAGTTGACGAAGTGGACGAAGTGGATGACGTGGAGGAAGTTGACGAAGTGGACGAAGTGGACGAACTTGACGAAGTGGACGAATTGAGGAAGTTGACGAAATTGACGATGTTGACAAAGTGGACGAAGTTGATGAAGTGGAGGAAGTGGACGAAGTGGAGGAAGTGGAGAAAGTGGACGAAGTGGACGAAGTGGGCGAAATTGATGAAGTGGAGGAAGTGGAGGAAAGGGAGGAAGATTGTCAAGCGGAGGAAGTGGAGGAAGCGGAGGAAGTGAATGAAGCGGAGGAAGCGGAGGAAGCGGAGGAAGTGGAGGAAGTGGACAAAGTGCAAGAAGTTCGCGAAGTTGGAGGAAGTGGACGAAGTGGGCGAAGTTGACAAAGTTGAAGAAGTGGGGGTAGTGGAGGAGGAGGAGGAAGTGGACCAAGTGGAAGAAGTTCGCGAAGTGGACGAAGTGGAGGAAGTGGAGGAAGTGGGCGAAGTGGGCGAAGTGGACGAAGTGGACGAATTCGTCCACTTCTTCCACTTCGTCAACTTCGTCCAGTTCCTCCACTTCGTCAACTTCGTCCAGTTCCTCCACTTCGTCCACTTGGTCTACTTCGTCCACTTCGTAGACTTCGTCCACTTTGTCAACTTCGTCCACTTCGTTCACTTCCTCCATTTCCTCCACTACCTCCACTTCCTCCACTTCCTCCACTTCCTCCACTTCGTACACTTCCTCCCCTTCCTCCCCTTACTCCCCTTCCTGCACTTCCTCCGCTTCCTCCGCTTACTCCGCTTCCTCCACGTCGTCCACTTTGTCCACTTCAGCAACTTCGTCCACTTAGTCCACTTCGCCCACTTCGCCCACTTCGCCCACTTCCTCCACTTCCTCCACTTCGTCCAATTGGTCCACTTCGTCCTCTTCGTGCACTTCGTCCACGTCGTCCACTTTGTCCACTTCGTCCACTTCGTCCACTTCGTCCAATTCGTCAACTTTGTCAACTTCCTCCACTTCGTCCACTTCCTCCACTTCCTCCGCTTCTTCCGCTTCGTCAACTTCGTCCACTTTGCCACTTCCTCCAGTTCCTCCGCTTCGTCCACTTCCTCCACTTCGTAGACTTCCTCCACTTCCTCCGCTTCCTCCACTTCCTTCGCTTCGTCCGCTTCCTACGCTTCCTCCGCTTCCTTCGCTTCGTCCACTTCGTCAACTTCGTCCACTTCGTCAGCTTCGTCCACTTCGTCCACTTCGTCAACTTTGTCAACTTCATCCATGACCTCCACTTCCTGCACTTCCTCCGCTTCGTCCAGTTCGCCACTTCGTCACTTCTTACAGTTCCGCAACTTCCTCCACTTTCTCGACTTCCTCCACTTCGTCAACTTCGTCCACTTCGTCAACTTTGCCAACTTCGTCAACTTCGCCAACTTCGTCTCCTTCGTCCCCTTTATCAACTTCATCCACTTCGTCCACTTCATCCACTTCGACCACTTCGACCACTTCGTCAACTCCGTCAACTCCGTCAACTCCGTCTCCTTCGCTCCCTCCGCTTCCTCCACTTCGTTAACTTCGTCCACTTCGCCACTTGCTCCACTTCTTCCACTTCCTCCACTTCCTCCACTTTCTCCACGTCGTCAACTTCGTCAACTTCTTCAACTTCGTCCACTTCGCCCACGTCGCCCACTTCCTCCACTTCCTGTAGTTGGTCCACTTCGTCAACTTCGTCCACTTCGTCAACTTCGTCAACGTCATCAACTTCGTCCACTTCGTCCCCTTCCTCCGCTTCATCCGCTTCATCCGCTTCCTCCACTTCCTCCACTTCGTCCACTTCCTCTCGTTCCTCTACTTCATCCATTTCGCCAACTTCGTCCAGTTCGTCCACTTTGTCCACTTCGTCAACTCCGTCCACCGAGTCCACTTCCTCCACTTCCTCCATTTTGTCCACTTCGTCCACTTCGTACACCTACTCCACTTCCTCCACTTTCTCCACTTCTTCCACATCCTGCACTTCGTCCCTTCCTCCACTTCCTCCGCTTGCTCCGCTTCCTCAACTTCCTACACGTCGTCCACTTCGTCCACTTCGCCTACTTCGCCCACCTCCTCCACTTCGTCCACTTCGTCCAATTGGTCCACCTCATCAACATCGTCCACTTCGTCAACGTCGTCCACTTCCTCCACTTTCTCCACTTCCTCCACTTCGTCAACTTCGTCCACTTCGTCCACTTGGTTAAGTGCGTCCAGTTCGTCCAGTTCCTCCACTTCCTCCACTTTGTCCACTTCCTCCACTTCCTCCACTTCCTCCACTTCCTCCGCTTTATCCGCTTCATCTGCTTCATCCGCTTCGTCCACTTCCTCCGCTTCGTCAACTTCCTCTCGTTCCTCCACTTGATCCATTTCGCCAACTTCGTCCAGTTTGTCCACTTTGTCCACTTCGTCAACTCCGTCCACCGAGTCCACTTCCTCCGCTTCTTTCGCTTCCTTCCCTTCCTCCACTTCGTGAACTTCGTCCACTTCGTCCACGTCGTCCACTTGGCCAACTTCGTGAACTTCCTCCACTTCCTCCGCTTCCTCCCCTTCCTCCACTTCGTCCACTTCATTTACTTCATCAACTTCGTCCACTTCGTCAACTTCGTCCACTTCGCCTACTTCGCCCACTTGGTCCACTTGTTCCATTTCGTCCACTTCGCGAACTTCATCCACTTCCTCCACTTCCCACACTTCTTCCACTTTGTCAACTTCGTCCAGTTCGTCCACTTCCTCCACTTCCTCCAGTTTGTCCACTTCCTCCACTTCCTCCACTTCCTTCGCTTCCTCCGTCTCATCCGCTTCCTCCGCTTCCTCCACTTCCTGCGCTTCCTCCACTTCCTCCACTTCCTCCACTTCGTCAACTTCGTCCACTTCGTCCACTGCCTCCACTTCCTCCAGTTCGTCAACTTCGTCCACTTCGTCAACTTCGTCAATTTCGTCAACTTCTTCAACTTCGTCGACTTGGTCAACTTCGTCCACTTTGTAGACTTCGTCAACTTTCTCCACTTCCTCCACCACCTCCACTCCCTCCACTTCCTCCACTTCTTCCATTTCGTCCACTTCCTCCACTTCGTACACTTACTCCACTTCCTCCACTTCCTCCCCTTCCTCCCCTTCCTCCACTTCCTCCCCTTCCTCCGCTTCCTCCACTTCCTCCGCTACCTCCCCTTCCTCCACTTCCTTCACGTCGTCCACTTCGTCCACTTCGCCAACTTCGCCCACTTCGCCCACTTCGCCCACTTCCTCCACTTCCTCCACTTCGTGCACTTGGTCCACTTCGTCAACTTCCTCCGCTTCGTCAACTTCGTCCACTTCGTCCTCTTCGTCCACTTCGTCCACTTCGTCCACTTCGTCAACTTTGTCGACTTCGTCCACTTCCTCCACTTCCTGCACTTCCTCTTCTTCGTCAACTTCGCCACTTCGACACTTCTTCCACTTTCGCAACTTCCTCCACTTCCTCAACTTCCTCCAGTTCGTCAACTTCTTCCACTTCGTCCACTTCGTCAACTTTGCCAACTTCGTCAACTGTGCCAACTTCGTCAACTTCGTCCACTTTGTCCACTTCGTCAACTCCGTCAACTTCGGCCACCTCGTCCACTTCCTCTGCTTCCTCCGCTTCTTCCGCTTCCTTCCCTTCCTCCACTTCGTCAACTTCGTCCACTTGGCCAACTTCGTCAACTTCGTCACCTTGGCCAACTTAGTCCACTTCCTCCACTTCCTCCACTTCCTCCACTTCTTCCGCTTCATCCGCTTCATCCGCTTCATCCGCTTCCTCGGCTTCCTCCACTTCCTCTCGTTCCTCCACTTCATCCATTTCACCAACTTCGTCCAGTTCGTCCACTTTCTCCACTTCGTCAACTCCGTCCACCGAATCCACTTCCTCCGCTTCTTTCGCTTCATTCCCTTCCTCCACTTCGTCAACTTCGTCCATGTCGTCCACTTGGCGAACTTCGTGAACTTCGTCAACTTGGCCAACTTCGTCCACTTCTCCACTTCCTCCGCTTCCTCCGCTTCCTCTACTACCTCCACTTCCTCCACTTTGTCCACTTCGTCCACTTCATTTACTTCATACACTTCGTCCACTTCGTCAACTTCGTCCACTTCGCGAACTTCATCCACTTCGTCCACTTCCTCCACTTCCTCCACTTCCCCCACTTCTTCCACTTCGTCCAGTTCGTCAACTTCCTCCACTTCCTCCACTTCCCCCACTTCTTCTACTTCGTCAACTTCGTCCAGTTCGTCCACTTCCTCCACTTCCTCCACTTCCTCCACTTCCTCCACTTCCTCCACTTCCTCCACTTCCTCCGCTTCCTCCGCTTCATCCGCTTCCTCCGCTTCCTCCACTTCCTACTCTTCCTCCACTTCCTCCACTTCATCCATTTCGCGCACTTCGTCCACTTCGTGCACTTCCTCCACTTCCTCCACTTCGTCAACTTCGTCCACTTCGTCCACTTCCTCCACTTCGTCAACTTCGTGCACTTCGTCAACTTCGTCAATTTCGACAACTTCTTCAACTTCGTCCACTTTGTGACCTTCGTCCACTTCGTAGACTTCGTCAACTTTCTCCACTTCGTTCACTTCCTCCACTTCCTCCACCACCTCAACTCCCTCCACTTCCTCCACTTCGTCCACTTCGTACACTTACTCCATTTCCTCCACTACCTCCCCTTCCTCCACTTCCTTTGCTTCCTCCGCTTCCTCCACTTCCTCCGCTACCTCCCCTTCCTCCACCTCCTTCACGTCGTCCACTTTGACCACTTCGTCAACTTCGTCCACTTCCCCCACTTTCTCCGCTTCCTCCACTTCCTTCGCTCCCTCCGCTTCCTCCACTTCGTTAACTTCCTCCACTTCACCACTTGCTCCACTTCTTCCACTTCCTCCACTTCCTCCACTTTCTCCACGTCGTCCACTTCGTCAACTTCTTCAACTTCGTCCACTTCGCCCACTTCCTCCACTTCCTGCACTTCGTCCACTTCGTCAACTTCCTCCACTTCCTCCACTTCGTCCACTTCGTCCACTTCGTCAACTTCGTCCACTTCGTCAACTTCCTGCAGTTCGTCCACTTCGTACACTTCGTCAACTTCGTCAACTTCGTCCACTTCGTCCACTTCGTCAACTTCGTCAACTTCATCCACTTCGTCAACTTCGTCCACTTCGTTTACATCCTCCACTTCCTCCACTACCTCCACTTCCTCCACTTCCTCCCCTTCCTCCCATTCCTCCCCTTCCTCACCTTCCGCCGCTTCCTCCACTTCCTCCATTCCTCCACGTCGTCAACCTCGTCCACTTCGCCCACTTCGCCCACTCCCTCCACTTCCTCCACTTCGTCCAATTGGTCCATTTCCTCAACTTCGTCCAATTCCACCACTTCGTCCACTTCGTCAACTTCGTGCACTTCCTCCACTTCCTCCACTTTGTCCACTTCCTCCACTTCCTCCACTTCCTCCGCTTCATCTGCTTCCTCCACTTCCTCCGCTTCCTCCCCTTCCTCCACTTCCTCCATTTCATGCATTTCGCCGACTTCGTCCACTTCGTCCACTTTGTCCACTTCTCCACTTCCTCCGCTTCCTCCTTTTCCTCCCCATCCTCCCCTTCGTCAACTTCGTCAACTTCGTCCACTTCGTAGACTTCGTCAACATCGTCAACTTCGTCCACTTCGTAGACTTCATCAACATCGACAACTTCGTCCACTTCGTAGACTTCGTCAACATCGTCCACTTCTTAGACTTTGTCAACTTCGTCCACTTCGTTCACTTCCTCCACTTCCTCCACTACCTCCACTTCCTCCACTTCCTCCACTTCGTCCACTTCCTCCACTTCGTACACTTCCTCCCCTTCCTCCACTTCCTCTGCTTCCTCTGCTTCCTCCTCTTCCTCCACTTCCTCCACTTCCTCCACGTCGTCCACTTCGTCCACTTCGTCCACTTCGTCAACTTCGTCCACTTCGCCCACTTCGCCCACTTCCTCCACTTCTTCCACTTCCTCCACTTCGTTCAATTGGTCCACTTCGTCCACTTCGTAAACTTCGTCCACTTCCTCCACTTCCTCCACTTCCTCTGCTTCCTCCACCTCTTCAACTTCGTCCACTTCGCCCACTTCACCCACTTCGTCCACTTCCTCCACTTCATAGACTTCCTCCACTTCCTCCACTTTCTCCGTTTCCTCCACTTATTCCGCTTCCTCCACTTCGTCCATTTTGTCAACTTCGTCCACCTCGTCCACTTCCTCCACTTCTGCCACTTCTTCCACGTCGTCAACTTCATCCAGTTTGTCCACTTCCTCCACTTCCTCCACTTTGTCCACTTCCTCCACTTCCTCCGCTTCTTCCGCTTCGTTAACTTCGTCCACTTCGCCCACTTCGTCCACTTGGCCAACTTCGTCAACTTGGCCAACTTAGTCCACTTCCTCCACTTCCTCCGCTTCCTGCACTTCCTCCGCTTCCTACACTTTGTCCATTTAGTCAACTTCGTCCACTTCCTCCACTTCCGTCACTTCTTCCACTTCGTCAACTTCATCTAGTTCGTCCACTTCCTCCACTTTGTCCACTTCCTCCACTTCCTCCGCTTCCTCCGCTTCCTCCGCTTCATCCGCTTCCTCCACTTCCTCCGCTTCCTCCACTTCCTCCCCTTCCTCCACTTCATCCATTTCGCCCACGTCGTCCATTTCGTCCACTTTGTCCATTTCGTCCACTTCGTCCAATTCGTCCACTTCCTCCCCTTCCTCCCCTTCGTCCACTACCTCCGCTTCCTCCCCTTCGTGAACTTCGGCAACTTCGTACACTTCGTCAATTTCGTAGACTTCGTCAACTTCACCAACTTCGTCGACTTCCCCCTCTACCTCCACTTCCTCCACATCGTCAACTTCCCCCACTTCCTCCACTTCGCCCACGTCGTCCAGTTCTTCCACTTCGTCCACTTCGTCCACTTCGTCAACTTCATCCACTTCGTCCACTTCTTGTACTTCGTCAACTTCGTGTACTTCGTCACTTTCGTCAACTTCTTCCACTTCCTCCACTACCTCCACTACCTCCACTTCCTCCACTTCCTCCACTTCCTCCACTTCGTCAACTTCGTCCACTTCGCCCATTTCACCCACTTCCTCCCCTTCCACCGCTTCCTCCACTTCGGCACTTCACCACTTCGTCCATTTCCTCCACTTCCTCCACTTCGTCAACTTCCTCCACTTCGTCCACTTCGTCAACTTCCTCCACTTCCTCCACTTCCTCCACTTCCTCCACTTCTTCCTCCACTTCCTCCACTTCTTCCTCCACTTCCTCCACTTCGTCCATTTTGTCAATTTCGTCCACTTCGTCAACTTCGTGTACTTCGTCAACATCGTCCACTTCGTCCCTTTCGTCCTCTTCGTCCAAATCGTCCACTTCGTCCACTTTGTCCACTTCGTCCACTTCGTCAACTTCATCCACTTCGTCAACTTCGTCAAGTTCATCTAGTTCGTGAACTTTGTCAACTTCGTCCACTTCCTACACTTCTTCAACTTCGTCCACTTCCCCACTTCGTCAACTTCGTCCACTTCGTCAACTTCGTCCACTTCCTTCACTTCGCGACTTTGTCCACTTCTTCCACTTCGTCAACTTCGTCAACTTCGTCCACTTCTTCTACTTCGTCAACTTCGTTTACTCCGTCACCTTCGTCAACTTCATCCACTTCTTCTACTTCGTCAACTTCGTCTACTTCGTCACCTTCGTCAACTTCGTCCACTTCGCCCATTTCACCCACTTCCTCCCCTTCCACCGCTTCCTCCACTTCGGCACTTCACCACTTCGTCCACTTCCTCCACTTCCTCCACTTCGTCAACTTCCTCCACTTCGTCCACTTCGTCAACTTCCTCCACTTCCTCCACTTCCTCCACTTCCTCCACTTCCTCCACTTCTTCCTCCACTTCCTCCACTTCCTCCACTTCGTCCATTTTGTCAATTTCGTCCACTTCGTCAACTTCGTGTACTTCGTCAACATCGTCCACTTCGTCCCTTTCGTCCTCTTCGTCCAAATCGTCCACTTCGTCCACTTTGTCCACTTCGTCCACTTCGTCAACTTCATCCACTTCGTCAACTTCGTCCACTTCGTCAAGTTCATCTAGTTCGTGAACTTTGTCAACTTCGTCCACTTCCTACACTTCTTCAACTTCGTCCACTTCCCCACTTCGTCAACTTCCTCCACTTCCTTCACTTCGCGACTTTGTCCACTTCTTCCACTTCGTCAACTTCGTCAACTTCGTCCACTTCTTCTACTTCGTCAACTTCGTTTACTCCGTCACCTTCGTCAACTTCATCCACTTCTTCTACTTCGTCAACTTCGTCTACTTCGTCACCTTCGTCAATTTCGTCCACTTCCTCCACTACCTCCACTTCCTCCACTTCCACCACTTGCTTCACTTCGTCTACTTTGCCCATTTCACCCACTTCCTCCACTTCCTCCACTTCCTCCACTTGTCAACTTCGTCAAGTTCATCCACTCCGTCCACTTCTTTCACATCGTTCATTTCGTCAACTTCATCCACTTCGCCACTTTGCCACTTCCTCCACTTCCTCCACTTCCTCCACTTCCTCCACTTCGTCAACTTCATCCACTTCGTCCACTTCGTCAACTTCCTCCACTTCGTCCCCTTCGTCCACATCGTCCACTTCTTCGTCCACTTCGTCCACTTCCTCCACTTCGTCCACTTCGTCCCCTTCGTCCACATCATTCACTTCGTCCACTTCGTCAACATCGTCCACTTCGTTAACTTTGTCCACTTCGTCAAATTTGTCCACTTCGTCCACTTCCTGCACTTCTTCAACTTCGTCCACTACCTCCATTTCCTCCACTTCCTCCACTTCCTCCACTTCCTCCACTTCGTCAACTTCATCAACTTCATCTCCTTCGTCCACTACGTCAACTTTTCCCACTTCGTCCACTTCGCCAAATCGTCCACTTCCTCCACTTCCTGCACTTCCTTCACTTCCTTCACTTCCTCCACTTCCTCCACTTCCTCCACTTCCTCAACTTCGTCAACTTCGTCAATTTCGTCCAGCTCGTCCTTCTCGTCCTCTTCGTCAACCTCCTCCACTTCCTCTACTTCGTCAACTTCGTTCACTTCATCCAATTCGTCCACTTCATCAACTTCGTCCACTTCGCCAACTTGGTCAACTTCACCAATTTCATCCACTTCACCCTCTACATCCACTTCCTCCACTTCCTCCACTTCGTCAACTTCGTTCACTTCCTCCACTTCGCCCACTTCCTCCACTTCGTCAACCTCCTCCACTTCCTCCACTTCGTCCACCTCCTCCACTTCCTCCACTTCGTCAACTTCGTCCACTTCGTGAACTTCATCCAGTTTGTCAACTTTGTCAACTTCGTCCATTTCCTGCACTTCTTCAACTTCGTCCACTTTGTCCACTTCGCCACTTCGTCAACTTCGTCCACTTCACCACTTGCTCCCCTTCCTCCACTTCGTCCCCTTTGTCCAGTTCTTCTACTTCGTCCACTTCGACCACTTCGTCCACTTCGTAGACGTCCTCCACTTCCTCCACTTCCTCCACTTCGTCAACTTTGTCCACTTCGTCAACTTCGTCCACTTCGTCCACTTCCTTCACTTCGTCAACTTTGTCAACTTCGTCCACTTCCTCAACTTCCTCCGCTTCGTCCACTTCGTCCACTTCGTCATCTTCGTCCACTTCGTCCACTTCGTCAACTTCGTCCACTTCGTGCATATCGTCAACTTGGTCAACTTCGTCAACTTCGTCCACTTCGTCAACATCGTCCACTTCCTCCACTTCGTCAACTCCTCCAACTTTGTCCACTTCCTCTACTTCCGCCACTTCGTCCACTTCCTCCACTTCGTCTACTTCATCAACTTAATCCACTTCCTCCGCTACCTCCACTTCCTCCACTTCCTCCACTTCGTCAACTCCGCCCACTTCGTCCACTTCCCCCACTTCCACCGCTTCCTCCGCTTCGTCCACTTCGTCCACTTCGCCACTTCGTCCACTTCGTCCACTTCGCCACTTCGTCCACTTCCACCACTTCGTCCACTTCGTCAACTTCCTCCACTTCCTCCACTTCCTCCACTTCTTCCTCCACTTCCTCCACTTCGTCCATTTTGTCAATTTCGTCCACTTCGTCAACTTCGTGTACTTCGTCAACATCGTCCACTTCGTCCCTTTCGTCCTCTTCGTCCAAATCGTCCACTTCGTCCACTTTGTCCACTTCGTCCACTTCGTCAACTTCATCCACTTCGTCAACTTCGTCAAGTTCATCTAGTTCGTGAACTTTGTCAACTTCGTCCACTTCCTACACTTCTTCAACTTCGTCCACTTCCCCACTTCGCCAACTTCGTCCACTTCCTCCACTTCCTCCACTTCGTCAACTTCCTCCACTTCCTTCACTTCGCGACTTTGTCCACTTCGTCCACTTCTTCCACTTCGTCAACTTCGTCAACTTCGTCCACTTCTTCTACTTCGTCAACTTCGTTTACTCCGTCACCTTCGTCAACTTCATCCACTTCTTCTACTCCGTCACCTTCGTCAATTTCGTCCACTTCCTCCACTACCTCCACTTCCACCACTTGCTTCACTTCGTCTACTTTGCCCATTTCACCCACTTCCTCCACTTCCTCCACTTCCTCCACTTGTCAACTTCGTCAAGTTCATCCACTCCGTCCACTTCTTTCACATCGTTCATTTCGTCAACTTCATCCACTTCGCCACTTTGCCACTTCCTCCATTCCTCCACTTCGTCAACTTCATCCACTTCGTCCACTTCGTCAACTTCGTCCACTTCGTCAACTTCCTCCACTTCGTCCCCTTCGTCCACATCGTCCACTTCTTCGTCCACTTCGTCCACTTCGTCAACTTCCTCCACTTCGTCAACTCCGCCAACTTTGTCCACTTCCTCTACTTCCGCCACTTCGTCCACTTCCTCCACTTCGTCTACTTCATCAACTTCATCCACTTCCTCCACTACCTCCACTTCCTCCACTTCCTCCACTTTGTCAACTCCGCCCACTTCCTCCACTTCCCCCACTTCCACCGCTTCCTCCGCTTCGTCCACTTCGCCACATCGTCCACTTCCTCCACTTCCTCCACTTTCTCCACTTCCTCCACTTCGTCCACTTCTTCAACTTCGTCCACTTCGTACACTTCGTCAACTTCGTCCACCTCGTCCTCTTCGTCCTCTTCCTCCACTTCCTCCACTTCGTCAACTTCGTCAACCTCGTCCACTTCGTGCAATTCGTCCTCTTTGTCCACTTCATCTACTTCGTCAACTTTGTCAACCTCGTCAACTTCACCAACTTCATAGACTTCGTCCACTTCCTCCACTTCCTCCACTTCGTCCACTACCTCCACTTCCTCCCCTTCCTCCGCTTCCTCCGCTTCCTCCACTTGCTCCGCTTCCTCCGCTTCGTCAACTTCGTCCACTTCCTCAACTTCCTCCAGTTCGTCAACTTCTTCAACTTCGTCAACTTTGTCCCCTTCGTCCACTTCCTCCACTTCTTCTACTTCAACTTCAACTTCTTCTTCTTCTTCTTCTTCTTCTTCTTCATCTTCCACTTCTTCCACTTCGTCTACTTCGTCCAATTCACCCAATTCGTCTACTTCGACAACTTCGTCCACTTGGTCCTCTTCCTCCACTTCTTCCACTCGCTCCACTTTCTCCACTTCCTCCACTTCCACCACTTCCTCCACTTCGTCCACTTCCTCCACTTTGTCAACATCGTCCAAGTGGCCCACTTCTACGACTTGGTCAACTTCGTCCACTCCGTCCACTTCGTCCACTTCTTCTACTTCTTCTTCCTTCTTCTTCTTCTTTTTCTTCGACTTCAACCACTTCGTCGACTTCGTCCCTCCACTTCCTCCGCTTTCAGCGCTTCTTGCGCTTCCTCCGCTTCCTCCGCTATGTCAACTTCGTCCACTTTTCCATTTCGTCCACTTCGTACATTTCTTCCACTTCGTCCACTTCGCCAGCTTCGCCCACTTCGCCCACTTCGTCCACTTCATCCACTTCTTCAACTTCCTCCACTTCCTCCACTTCCTCTAGTTCGTCAATTTTGTCAACTTCGTCCACTTCCTCCACTTCCTCCACTTCGTCCACTTCGTCATTTTCATACACTTCTTCCACTTCGTCCACTTCGTCCACTTCGTCCACTTCGTCCACTTCGTCCACTTCGCCAACTTCGCCAACTTCGCCCACTTCGTCCACTTCGTCAACTTCCTCCACATCGTCGACTTTGTCAACTTCATCCACTTCGTCAACTTCGTCCACTTCGTCGACCTCGCCCACTTCGCCCACTTCCTGCACTTCCTCCACTTCTTCCACTTCCTCCAGTTCCTCCACTTCCTCCATTTCGTCCATTTCGTCAACTTCGTACACTTCCTCCACTTCCACCACTTCGTCAACTTCGTCCACTTTCTCCACTTTCTCCACTTCCTCCACTTCGTCAACTTTATCCACTTCATCCACTTCGTCAACTTCTTCAACTTCTTCAACTTCCTCCACTTCCTCCACTTCCTCCACTTCTTCCTCCACTTCGTCCACTTCCGCCACTTCCTCCACTTCCTCCACTTCCTCCACCTCTTCTACTTTCTCCACTTCGTCCACTTCGTCCACTTTCTCCACTTCCTCAACTTCCTCCCCTTCCTCCACTTCCTCAACTTCGTCATCTTCCTCCACTATGTCCACTTCGTAGACTTCGTACACCTCGTCCACTTCGTCCACTTCGTCCACTTCGCCGACTTCGCCACTTCATCCACTTCGTCCACTTCCTCCACTTCGACAACTTCGTCCACTTCCTCCACTTCCCCCTATTCCTTCAGTTCGTCGACTTCGTCCACTTTATATACTGCATCCACTTCGTCAACTTCCTCCACTTCCTCCAATTTCTCCACTTCTTCCTCCACTTCGTCGATTTCCTCCACTTCCTCCACTTCGTCCAATTCGTCCACTTCGTCCATTTCGTCCACTTCGTCAACTTCGTCCACTTTGTAAACTTCGTCCACTTCGTCAACTTCCTCAGCTTCCTCCACATCCTCCAGTTCTTCCACTTCGTCAACTTCGTCATCTTGTCAACTTCATCCACTTCATCCACTTCGTCCACTTCGTACACTTCGTCCACCTCGTCCACATCGTCAACTTCCTCAAGTTCGTCAACTTCTTCCACTTCCTCCACTTCCACCAATTCCTTCATTTCATCAACTTCATCAACTTCGTCAACTTCGTCCACTTCGTCCACTCCGTCCACTCCGTCCACTCCGTCCACTTCGTCAACTTCGTCAACTTCGCCCACTTCCTCCACTTCCTCCACTTCCTCCACTTCCTCCACTACGTCAACTTCCTCCACTTTCTCCACTTCGTCCTCGAGTTCGTCAACTTTGTCAACTTCGTCCACTTCCTCCACTTTGTCCACTTCGTCAACTTTATACACTTCGCCCACTTCGTCAACTTCCTCCACTTCCTCCACCTTCATCGCTTTGTCCACTTCGTTCACTTCTTCCTCCACTTCGTTCACTTCCTCCACTTCCTCCAATTCGTCCATTTCGTCAATTTCATCCACTTCGTCAACTTCGTCCACTTGCTCCACTTCGTCAACATCGTCGACTTCTTCCACTTTGGCCACTTCGTCAACTTCGTCCACTTCCTCCACTTCCTGCACTTCCTCCACTTCATCAACTTCCTCCATTTCCTCTTTTTCCTCCACTTCCTCTAGTTCGTAAACTTTGTCAACTTCGTCCACTTCCTCCACCTCGTCTACTTCGTCAACATTATACACGTCGTCCACTTCGTCAACTTCGTCCACTTCCTCCACTTCGTCCAATTCGTCCCACTTTGTCCATTTCGTCCGCTTCGTCCACTTTGTCGACTTTGTCCACTTCGTCAACTTCGTCCACTTGCTCCACTTTCGTCATTTCGTCCACTTCGTCAACTTCGTCCACTTCCTCCACGTCCACTTCCGTCATTCTTCCACTTCGTCCACACTTCTCCACGTC
>NC_142168.1:354130-474734 GCF_029865625.1 Vigna umbellata
TGGACGAAGTGGAGGAAGTGGAAGAAGTGTATGAAGTTGAAGAAGTGGAGGAAGTGGAGAAAGTGGACGAAATTGACAAAATTGAAAAACTAGAGGAAGTGGAGGAAGTGGAGGAAGTGGGGGAAGTGAAGGAAGTGGAGGAAGTGGTGCAAGTGGTGCAAGTGGACGAAGTTGACGAAGTTGATGAGTTGAAGGAAATGGTGGAAGTGGAGGAAGTGGAGGTAGTTGACGAACTGGACGAAGTGTATAAAGTGGACGAAGTCGACGAAGTGGAGGAATAGGGGGAAGTGGAGGAAGTCGACGAAGTTGACAAAGTTGACGAACTGGAGGAAGTGGAGGAAGTTGATGAAGTGGATGAAGTGGACGAAGTGGAGGAAGTGTAGGAAGTGGAGGAAGTGGATGAAGTGGGCGAAGTGGGCGAAGTCAGCGAAGTGGACGAACTCAACGAAGTGGACGAAGTGGACGAAGTGGACGAAGTGGACGAAGTGGACGAAGTGGACGAAGTGGACGAAGTGGACGAAGTGGACGAAGTGGACGAAGTGGACGAAGTGGACGAAGTGGACGAAGTGGACGAGGTGGACGAAGTCTACGAAGTGGACGAAGTGGACATAGTGGAGGAAGATGACGAAGTTGAGGAAGTGGAGGAAGTGGAGGAAGTGGCGGAAGTGGACGAAATGGACGAAGTGGAGGAAGAAGTGGACGAAGTGGAGGAAGTGGATGAAGTGGAGGAAGTTGAAGAAGTTGAAGAAGTTGACGAAGTGGTTGAAGTGGATATATTGACGAAGTGGAGGAAGTGGAGAAAGTGGAGAAAGTGGACGAAATTGACGAAGTGGAGGAAGTAGAGGAAGTGTACGAAGTTGACGAAATGGACGAAATGGACGAAGTGGAGGAAGTGGAGGAAGTGGAAGAAGTGGAGGAAGTGCAGGAAGTGGGCGAAGTGCGCGAAGTGGACGAAGTTCATGAAGTGGACGAAGTTGACAAAGTGGACGATGTGGACGAAGTGGAGGAAGTGGATGAAGTGGCGAAGTCGGCGAAGTGGACGAAGTGGGGGAAGTGGATGAAGTGGCGAAGTCGGCGAAGTGGACGAAGTGGACGAAGTGGGGGAAGTGGACGAAGTGGGGGAAGTGGACGAAGTGGAGGAGGTGGACGAGGTGGACGAAGTCTACGAAGTGGACGAAGTGGACATAGTGGAGGAAGATGAGGAAGTGGAGGAAGTGGAGGAAGTGGAGAAAGTGGAGGAAGTGGAGGAAGTGCAGGAAGTGGACGAAGTGGAGAAAGTGCAGGAAGTGGAGGAAGTGGAGGAAGTGGAGGAAGAAGTGGAGGAAGTGGAGGAAGTTGAAGAAGTTGACGAAGTGGATGAAGTGGATAAAGTTGACGAAGTGGAGGCAGTGGAGAAAGCGGAGGAAGTGGACGAAATTGACGAAGTGGAGGAAATGGAGGAAGTGTACGAAGTTGACGAAATGGAAGAAGTGGAGGAAGTGGAGGAAGTGGAGGAAGTGGAAGAAGTGGAGGAAGTGCAGGAAGTGGGCGAAGTTGACGAAGTGGAGGAAGTGGAAGAAGTGTACGAAGTTGACGAAATGGACGAAGTGGAGGAAGTGGAGGAAGTGGAGGAAGTGGAAGAAGTGGAGGAAGTGCAGGAAGTGGACGAAGTGGGCGAAGTTGGCAAAGTTGGCGAAGTGGACGAACTAGACGAAGTGGACGAAGTGGAAGAAGTGTATGAAGTTGAAGAAGTGGAGGAAGTGGAGAAAGTGGACGAAGCTGAAAAAATTGACGAACTAGAGGAAGTGGATGAAGTGGAGGAAGTGGGGGAAGTGAAGGAAGTGGACCAAGTGGAGGAAGTGGAGGAAGTGGTGCAAGTGGACGAAGTGGACGAAGTTGACGAAGTTGATGAATTGAAGGAAATGGTGGAAGTGGAGGAAGTGGAGGTAGTTGACGAACTGGACGAAGTGTATAAAGTGGACGAAGTCGACGAAGTGGAGGAATAGGGGGAAGTGGAGGAAGTGGACGAAGTTGACAAAGTTGACGAACTGGAGGAAGTGGAGGAAGTTGATGAAGTGGATGAAGTGGACGAAGTGGAGGAAGTGGAGGAAGTGGATGAAGTGGGCGAAGTGGGCGAAGTCAGCGAAGTGGACGAACTCAACGAAGTGGACGAAGTGAACGAAGTGGACGAAGTGGACGAAGTGGACGAAGTGGACGAAGTGGACGAAGTGGACGAAGTGAACGAAGTGGACGAAGTGGACGAAGTGGACGAAGTGGACGAAGTGGACGAGGTGGACGAAGTCTACGAAGTGGACGAAGTGGACATAGTGGAGGAAGATGACGAAGTTAAGGAAGTGGAGGAAGTGGAGGAAGTGGCGGAAGTGGAGGAAGTGGACGAAGTGGAGGAAGAAGTGGAGGAAGTGGAGGAAGTGGATGAAGTGGAGGAAGTTGAAGAAGTTGAAGAAGTTGACGAAGTGGTTGAAGTGGATATATTAACGAAGTGGAGGAAGTGGAGAAAGTGGAGAAAGTGGACGAAATTGACGAAGTGGAGGAAGTAGAGGAAGTGTACGAAGTTGACGAAATGGACGAAATGGACGAAGTGGAGGAAGTGGAGGAAGTGGAAGAAGTGGAGGAAGTGCAGGAAGTGGGCGAAGTGCGCGAAGTGGACGAAGTTCACGAAGTGGACGAAGTTGACAGAGTGGACGATGTGGACGAAGTGGAGGAAGTGGATGAAGTGGCGAAGTCGGCGAAGTGGACGAAGTGGACGAAGTGGGGGAAGTGGACGAAGTGGACGAGGTGGACGAGGTGGACGAAGTCTACGAGGTGGACGAAGTGGACATAGTGGAGGAAGATGAAGAAGTGGAGGAAGTGGAGGAAGTGGAGAAAGTGGAGGAAGTTGAGGAAGTACAGGAAGTGGACGAAGTGGAGAAAGTGCAGGAAGTGGAGGAAGTGGAGGAAGTGGAGGAAGTGGAGGAAGTGGAGGAAGAAGTGGACGAAGTGGAGCAAGTGGAGGAAGTGGAGGAAGTTGAAGAAGTTGAAGAAGTTGACGAAGTGGATGAAGTGGATAAAGTTGACGAAGTGGAGGAAGTGGAGAAAGCGGAGGAAGTGGACGAAGTTGACGAAGTGGAGGAAATGGAGGAAGTGTACGAAGTTGACGAAATGGAAGAAGTGGAGGAAGTGGAGGAAGTGGAGGAAGTGGAAGAAGTGGAGGAAGTGCAGGAAGTGGGCGAAGTTGACGAAGTGGAGGAAGTGGAAGAAGTGTACGAAGTTGACGAAATGGACGAAGTGGAGGAAGTGGAGGAAGTGGAGGAAGTGGAAGAAGTGGAGGAAGTGCAGGAAGTGGACGAAGTGGGCGAAGTTGGCAAAGTTGGCGAAGTGGACGAAGTGGACGAAGTGGAGGAAGTGGAAGAAGTGTATGAAGTTGAAGAAGTGGAGGAAGTGGAGAAAGTGGACGAAGCTGACAAAATTGACGAACTAGAGGAAGTGGATGAAGTGGAGGAAGTGGGGGAAGTGAAGGAAGTGGAGGAAGTGGAGGAAGTGGAGGAAGTGGTGGAAGTGGACGAAGTGGACGAAGTTGATGAATTGAAGGAAATGGTGGAAGTGGAGGAAGTGGAGGTAGTTGACGAACTGGACGAAGTGTATAAAGTGGACGAAGTCGACGAAGTGGAGGAAAAGGGGGAAGTGGAGGAAGTGGACGAAGTTGACAAAGTTGACGAACTGGAGGAAGTGGAGGAAGTTGATGAAGTGGATGAAGTGGACGAAGTGGACGAAGTGGAGGAAGTGGAGGAAGTGGATGAAGTGGGCGAAGTGGGCGAAGTCAGCGAAGTGGACGAACTCAACGAAGTGGACGAAGTGAACGAAGTGGACGAAGTGGACGAAGTGGACAAAGTGGACGAAGTGGACGAGGTGGACGAAGTCTACGAAGTGGACGAAGTGGACATAGTGGAGGAAGATGACGAAGTTGAGGAAGTGGAGGAAGTGGAGGAAGTGGCGGAAGTGGACGAAGTGGACGAAGTGGAGGAAGAAGTGGACGAAGGGGAGGAAGTGGATGAAGTGGAGGAAGTTGAAGAAGTTGAAGAAGTTGACGAAGTGGTAGAAGTGGATATATTGACGAAGTGGAGGAAGTGGAGGAAGTAGAGGAAGTGTACGAAGTTGACGAAATGGACGAAATGGACGAAGTGGAGGAAGTGGAGGAAGTGGAAGAAGTGGAGGAAGTGCAGGAAGTGGGCGAAGTGCGCGAAGTGGACGAAGTTCACGAAGTGGACGAAGTTCACGAAGTGGACGAAGTTGACAAAGTGGACGATGTGGAGGAAGTTGACGAAGTGGACGAAGTGGGCGAAGTTGGCGAAGTTGGCGAAGTGGACGAAGTGGAAGAAGTGTATGAAGTTGACGAAGCGGACGAAGTGGACGAAGGGGACGAAGTTGACAAAATTGACGAACTAGAGGAAGTGGAGGAAGTGAAGGAAGTTGAAGAAGTGGATGAAGTGGACGAAGTGGGCGAAGTGGGCGAAGTGGACGAAGTGGAAGAAATGTACGAAGTGGGAGGAAATGGAAAAAAGGACGAAGTTGACGAAGCGGAGGAAGCGGAGGAAGTGCAGGAAGCAGAGGAAGCGCAGGAAGCGCAGGAAGCGCAGGAAGTGGAGGAAGTGTACGAAGTGGAGGAAGTGGAGGAAGTGGAGGAAGTGGCGAAGTGGACGAAGTTGACGAAGTGAAGGAAGTGGAGGTAGTGGAGGAAGTGGAGGAAGTGGAGGAAGTGGAGGAGGTGGAGGACGTGGAGAAGTGGCGAAGTGGACGAAGTGGAAGAAGTTGACAAAGTGGGCGAAGCGGAGGAAGCGGAGGACGTGGAGGAAGTGGACGAAGTTGACGAAGTGGACGAGGTGGACGAAGTTGACGAAGTGGACGAAATGGACAAAGTGGAGCAAGTGGACGAAGTTGACGAAGTGGACAAAGTCGACAAAGTGGACGAAGCGGACGAAATGGACAAAGTGGGACGAATTGGACGAAGTGGAGGAAGTGGACGAAGTTGACGAAGTGGACGACGTGTATAATGTTGACGAAGTAGACGAGGTGGAGGAAGTGGACGAAGTTGACAAAGTTTACGAACTAGAGGAAGTGGAGGAAAAAGAGGAAATGGAGGAAGTTGATGAAGTGGAGGAAGTCGAGGATGTGGAGGACGTGGAGGAAGTTGACGAAGTGGAGGAAGTGGAGGAAGTGGAGGATGTGGACGATGTGGAGGAAGTTAACAAAGTCGACGAAGTGGGCGAAGTGCGCAAAGTGGACGAAGTGGAGGAAGTGGGCGAAATGGCCGAAGTGGGCGAAGTGGACGATGTTGAGGAAGTGGACGAAGTGAACGAAGTGGAGGAAGTGGAGGAAGTGGAGGAAGTGGAGGAAGTTGACAAAGTTGACGAAGTGGACGAAGTTGACGAAGTGGACGAAGTGGATGAAGTGAGCGAAGTGGGCGAAGTTGACGAAGGTGACGAAGTAGAGGAAGGGGACGACGTGGAGGAAGTGGGAAGTGGACAAAGTTGAAGAAGCGGAGGAAGCATTGGAAGTGGAGGAAGCAGAGGAAGCGGAGGAAATGGAGGAAGTGGACGAAATGGACGAAGTGGAGGAAGTGGAGGAAGTAAACGAAGTGCAGGAACTAAACGAAGTGGACTAAGTGGACGAAGTTGACCAAGTGAATGAAGTGGAGGAAGTGAACGAAGTGAACGAAATTGACGAAGTCTACGAAGATGACGAAGTTGACGAAGTTGACGAAGTTGACAAAGTTGACGAAGTGGATTAAGTTGATGAAGTTGACGAAGTGGAGTTAGTTGACGAAGTGAAGGAAGTGCGGGAAGTTGACTAAGTGGAGGAAGTGGAGGAAGTGCAGGAAGTGGACTAAGTGGACGAAGTGGAGGAAGTGGAGGAGGTGGAGGAAGTGGCGAAGTGGAGGAAGTGGCGAAGTGGAGGAAGTCGAGGAAGTGGAGGAAGTGGACGGAGTTGACGGAGTGGACGAAGTTGACGAAATGGAGGAAGTAGAGGAGGTGGAGGAAGTGGACGAAGTGGAGGAAGTGGCGAAGTGGAGGAAGTGGAGGAAGTGGAGGAAGTAAACGAAGTGCAGGAAGTAAACGAAGTGCAGGAAGTAAACAAAGTGGACGAAGTTGACCAAGTGAATGAAGTGGAGGAAGTGGAGGAAGTGGACGAAGTTGAGCAATTGGAGGAAGTGGCGGAAGTGGAGGAAATGGGTGAAGTGGACAAAGTTGACGAAGTGGACGAAGTTGAGGAAACGGAGGAAGTGGACGAAGGGGACGACGTGGACGAAGTGCACGAAGTGGAGGAAGGGGAGGAAGAAGCGGACGAGGTGGAGGAAGTGGAGGAAGTAGAGGAAGTTGGCGAAGTAGAGGAAGTGGAAGAAGTGGAGGATGTGGAGGAAGTGAACGAAGTCGACGAAGTGGGCGAAGTGCGCGAAGGGGACGAAGTGGAGGAAGTGGGCGAAATGGGTGAAGTGGGCAAAGTGGGCGAAGTGGAAGAAGTGGAGCAAGTGGCGAAGTGGACGAAGTGGAGGAAGCGGAGGAAGCGGAGGAATCGTAGGAATCGAAGGAAGCGGAGGAAGCGCAGGAAGTGGAGGAAGTGGAGGAAGTTGACGAAGAAGTGGACGAGGTGGACGAAGTGGAGGAAGTGGACGAAGCGGACGAAGTGGAGGAAGTGGACGAAGTGGACAAAGTTGACGAAGTTGAGGAAGTGGACGAAGTTGAGGAAGTGGACGAAGTTGACGAAGTGGAGGAAGTGGGGAAGTGGAGGAAGTGGAGGAAGTGCAGGAAGTGGACGAACTTGACGAAGTTGACGAAGAGGAGGAAGCGGAGGAGGTGGAGGTAGTGGAGGAAGGGGAGGAAATGGAGGTAGTGGAGGAAGAAGTGGACGAAGTGGAGCAAGTGGAGGAAGTTGAAGAAGTTGAAGAAGTTGACGAAGTGGATGAAGTGGATAAAGTTGACGAAGTGGAGGAAGTGGAGAAAGCGGAGGAAGTGGACGAAGTTGACGAAGTGGAGGAAATGGAGGAAGTGTATGAAGTTGACGAAATGGAAGAAGTGGAGGAAGTGGAGGAAGTGGAGGAAGTGCAAGAAGTGGAGGAAGTGCAGGAAGTGGGCGAAGTTGACGAAGTGGAGGAAGTGGAAGAAGTGTACGAAGTTGACGAAATGGACGAAGTGGAGGAAGTGGAGGAAGTGGAGGAAGTGGAAGAAGTGGAGGAAGTGCAGGAAGTGGACGAAGTGGGCGAAGTTGGCAAAGTTGGCGAAGTGGACGAATTGGACGAAGTGGACGAATTGGACGAAGTGGACGAAGTGGAGGAAGTGGAAGAAGTGTATGAAGTTGAAGAAGTGGAGGAAGTGGAGAAAGTGGACGAAATTGACAAAATTGACGAACTAGAGGAAGTGGAGGAAGTGGAGGAAGTGGGGGAAGTGAAGGAAGTGGAGAAAGTGGAGGAAGTGGTGCAAGTGGACGAAGTGGACGAAGTTGACGAAGTTGATGAATTGAAGGAAATGGTGGAAGTGGAGGAAGTGGAGGTAGTTGACGAACTGGACGAAGTGTATAAAGTGGACGAAGTCGACGAAGTGGAGGAATAGGGGGAAGTGGAGGAAGTCGACGAAGTTGACAAAGTTGACGAACTGGAGGAAGTGGAGGAAGTTGATGAAGTGGATGAAGTGGACGAAGTGGAGGAAGTGTAGGAAGTGGAGGAAGTGGATGAAGTGGGCGAAGTGGGCGAAGTCAGCGAAGTGGACGAACTCAACGAAGTGGACGAAGTGAACGAAGTGGACGAAGTGGACGAAGTGGACGAAGTGGACGAAGTGGACGAAGTGGACGAAGTGGACGAAGTGGACGAAGTGGACGAAGTGGACGAAGTGGACGAAGTGGACGAAGTGGACGAAGTGGACGAAGTGGACGAGGTGGACGAGGTGGACGAGGTGGACGAAGTGGACGAAGTGGACGAAGTGGACGAAGTGGAGGAAGTGTAGGAAGTGGAGGAAGTGGAGGAAGTGGGCGAAGTGGGCGAAGTCAGCGAAGTGGACGAACTCAACGAAGTGGACGAAGTGAACGAAGTGGACGAAGTGGACGAAGTGGACGAAGTGGACGAAGTGGACGAAGTGGACGAACTCAACGAAGTGGACGAAGTGAACGAAGTGGACGAAGTGGACGAAGTGGACGAAGTGGACGAAGTGGACGAGGTGGACGAAGTCTACGAAGTGGACGAAGTGGACATAGTGGAGGAAGATGACGAAGTTGAGGAAGTGGAGGAAGTGGAGGAAGTGGCGGAAGTGGACGAAGTGGACGAAGTGGAGGAAGAAGTGGACGAAGTGGAGGAAGTGGATGAAGTGGAGGAAGTTGAAGAAGTTGAAGAAGTTGACGAAGTGGTTGAAGTGGATATATTGACGAAGTGGAGGAAGTGGAGAAAGTGGAGAAAGTGGACGAAATTGACGAAGTGGAGGAAGTAGAGGAAGTGTACGAAGTTGACGAAATGGACGAAATGGACGAAGTGGAGGAAGTGGAGGAAGTGGAAGAAGTGGAGGAAGTGCAGGAAGTGGGCGAAGTGCGCGAAGTGGACGAAGTTCATGAAGTGGACGAAGTTGACAAAGTGGACGATGTGGACGAAGTGGAGGAAGTGGATGAAGTGGCGAAGTCGGCGAAGTGGACGAAGTGGGGGAAGTGGATGAAGTGGCGAAGTCGGCGAAGTGGACGAAGTGGACGAAGTGGGGGAAGTGGACGAAGTGGACGAAGTGGGGGAAGTGGACGAAGTGGACGAGGTGGACGAGGTGGACGAAGTCTACGAAGTGGACGAAGTGGACATAGTGGAGGAAGATGAAGAAGTGGAGGAAGTGGAGGAAGTGGAGAAAGTGGAGGAAGTGGAGGAAGTGTAGGAAGTGGACGAAGTGGAGAAAGTGCAGGAAGTGGAGGAAGTGGAGGAAGAAGTGGACGAAGTGGAGCAAGTGGAGGAAGTGGAGGAAGTTGAAGAAGTTGACGAAGTGGATGAAGTGGATAAAGTTGACGAAGTGCAGGCAGTGGAGAAAGCGGAGGAAGTGGACGAAATTGACGAAGTGGAGGAAATGGAGGAAGTGTACGAAGTTGACGAAATGGACGAAGTGGAGGAAGTGGAGGAAGTGGAAGAAGTGGAGGAAGTGCAGGAAGTGGACGAAGTGGGCGAAGTTGGCAAAGTTGGCGAAGTGGACGAACTAGACGAAGTGGACGAAGTGGAGGAAGTGGAAGAAGTGTATGAAGTTGAAGAAGTGGAGGAAGTCGAGAAAGTGGACGAAGCTGAAAAAATTGACGAACTAGAGGAAGTGGATGAAGTGGAGGAAGTGGGGGAAGTGAAGGAAGTGGACCAAGTGGAGGAAGTGGAGGAAGTGGTGCAAGTGGACGAAGTGGACGAAGTTGACGAAGTTGATGAATTGAAGGAAATGGTGGAAGTGGAGGAAGTGGAGGTAGTTGACGAACTGGACGAAGTGTATAAAGTGGACGAAGTCGACGAAGTGGAGGAATAGGGGGAAGTGGAGGAAGTGGACGAAGTTGACAAAGTTGACGAACTGGAGGAAGTGGAGGAAGTTGATGGAGTGGATGAAGTGGACGAAGTGGAGGAAGTGGAGGAAGTGGATGAAGTGGGCGAAGTGGGCGAAGTCAGCGAAGTGGACGAACTCAACGAAGTGGACGAAGTGAACGAAGTGGAGGAAGGGGAGGAAGAAGCGGACGAGGTGGAGGAAGTGGAGGAAGTGGAGGAAGTTGGCGAAGTAGAGGAAGTGGAGGAAGTGGAGGATGTGGAGGAAGTGAACGAAGTCGACGAAGTGGGCGAAGTGCGCGAAGGGGACGAAGTGGAGGAAGTGGGCGAAATGGGTGAAGTGGGCAAAGTGGGCGAAGTGGAAGAAGTGGAGCAAGTGGCGAAGTGGACGAAGTGGAGGAAGCGGAGGAAGCGGAGGAATCGTAGGAATCGAAGGAAGCGGAGGAAGCGCAGGAAGTGGAGGAAGTGGAGGAAGTTGACGAAGAAGTGGACGAGGTGGACGAAGTGGAGGAAGTGGACGAAGCGGACGAAGTGGAGGAAGTGGACGAAGTGGACAAAGTTGACGAAGTTGAGGAAGTGGACGAAGTTGAGGAAGTGGACGAAGTTGACGAAGTGGAGGAAGTGGGGAAGTGGAGGAAGTGGAGGAAGTGCAGGAAGTGGACGAACTTGACGAAGTTGACGAAGATGAGGAAGCGGAGGAGGTGGAGGTAGTGGAGTAAGGGGAGGAAATGGAGGTAGTGGAGGAAGAAGTGGACGAAGTGGAGCAAGTGGAGGAAGTTGAAGAAGTTGAAGAAGTTGACGAAGTGGATGAAGTGGATAAAGTTGACGAAGTGGAGGAAGTGGAGAAAGCGGAGGAAGTGGACGAAGTTGACGAAGTGGAGGAAATGGAGGAAGTGTACGAAGTTGACGAAATGGAAGAAGTGGAGGAAGTGGAGGAAGTGGAGGAAGTGCAAGAAGTGGAGGAAGTGCAGGAAGTGGGCGAAGTTGACGAAGTGGAGGAAGTGGAAGAAGTGTACGAAGTTGACGAAATGGACGAAGTGGAGGAAGTGGAGGAAGTGGAGGAAGTGGAAGAAGTGGAGGAAGTGCAGGAAGTGGACGAAGTGGGCGAAGTTGGCAAAGTTGGCGAAGTGGACGAATTGGACGAAGTGGACGAATTGGACGAAGTGGACGAAGTGGAGGAAGTGGAAGAAGTGTATGAAGTTGAAGAAGTGGAGGAAGTGGAGAAAGTGGACGAAATTGACAAAATTGACGAACTAGAGGAAGTGGAGGAAGTGGAGGAAGTGGGGGAAGTGAAGGAAGTGGAGGAAGTGGAGGAAGTGGTGCAAGTGGACGAAGTGGACGAAGTTGACGAAGTTGATGAATTGAAGGAAATGGTGGAAGTGGAGGAAGTGGAGGTAGTTGACGAACTGGACGAAGTGTATAAAGTGGACGAAGTCGACGAAGTGGAGGAATAGGGGGAAGTGGAGGAAGTCGACGAAGTTGACAAAGTTGACGAACTGGAGGAAGTGGAGGAAGTTGATGAAGTGGATGAAGTGGACGAAGTGGAGGAAGTGTAGGAAGTGGAGGAAGTGGATGAAGTGGGCGAAGTGGGCGAAGTCAGCGAAGTGGACGAACTCAACGAAGTGGACGAAGTGGACGAAGTGGACGAAGTGGACGAAGTGGACGAAGTGGACGAAGTGGACGAAGTGGACGAAGTGGACGAAGTGGACGAAGTGGACGAAGTGGACGAAGTGGACGAAGTGGACGAAGTGGACGAGGTGGACGAGGTGGACGAAGTGGACGAAGTGGACGAAGTGGACGAAGTGGACGAAGTGGAGGAAGTGTAGGAAGTGGAGGAAGTGGATGAAGTGGGCGAAGTGGGCGAAGTCAGCGAAGTGGACAAACTCAACGAAGTGGACGAAGTGAACGAAGTGGACGAAGTGGACGAAGTGGACGAAGTGGACGAAGTGGACGAAGTGGACGAACTCAACGAAGTGGACGAAGTGAACGAAGTGGACGAAGTGGACGAAGTGGACGAAGTGGACGAAGTGGACGAGGTGGACGAAGTCTACGAAGTGGACGAAGTGGACATAGTGGAGGAAGATGACGAAGTTGAGGAAGTGGAGGAAGTGGAGGAAGTGGCGGAAGTGGACGAAGTGGAGGAAGAAGTGGACGAAGTGGAGGAAGTGGATGAAGTGGAGGAAGTTGAAGAAGTTGAAGAAGTTGACGATGTGGTTGAAGTGGATATATTGACGAAGTGGAGGAAGTGGAGAAAGTGGAGAAAGTGGACGAAATTGACGAAGTGGAGGAACTAGAGGAAGTGTACGAAGTTGACGAAATGGACGAAATGGACGAAGTGGAGGAAGTGGAGGAAGTGGAAGAAGTGGAGGAAGTGCAGGAAGTGGGCGAAGTGCGCGAAGTGGACGAAGTTCATGAAGTGGACGAAGTTGACAAAGTGGACGATGTGGACGAAGTGGAGGAAGTGGATGAAGTGGCGAAGTCGGCGAAGTGGACGAAGTGGGGGAAGTGGATGAAGTGGCGAAGTCGGCGAAGTGGACGAAGTGGACGAAGTGGGGGAAGTGGACGAAGTGGACGAAGTGGGGGAAGTGGACGAAGTGGACGAGGTGGACGAGGTGGACGAAGTCTACGAAGTGGACGAAGTGGACATAGTGGAGGAAGATGAAGAAGTGGAGGAAGTGGAGGAAGTGGAGAAAGTGGAGGAAGTGGAGGAAGTGTAGGAAGTGGTCGAAGTGGAGAAAGTGCAGGAAGTGGAGGAAGTGGAGGAAGTGGAGGAAGAAGTGGACGAAGTGGAGCAAGTGGAGGAAGTGGAGGAAGTTGAAGAAGTTGACGAAGTGGATGAAGTGGATAAAGTTGACGAAGTGCAGGCAGTGGAGAAAGCGGAGGAAGTGGACGAAATTGACGAAGTGGAGGAAATGGAGGAAGTGTACGAAGTTGACGAAATGGACGAAGTGGAGGAAGTGGAGGAAGTGGAGGAAGTGGAAGAAGTGGAGGAAGTGCAGGAAGTGGACGAAGTGGGCGAAGTTGGCAAAGTTGGCGAAGTGGACGAACTAGACGAAGTGGACGAAGTGGAGGAAGTGGAAGAAGTGTATGAAGTTGAAGAAGTGGAGGAAGTCGAGAAAGTGGACGAAGCTGAAAAAATTGACGAACTAGAGGAAGTGGATGAAGTGGAGGAAGTGGGGGAAGTGAAGGAAGTGGACCAAGTGGAGGAAGTGGAGGAAGTGGTGCAAGTGGACGAAGTGGACGAAGTTGACGAAGTTGATGAATTGAAGGAAATGGTGGAAGTGGAGGAAGTGGAGGTAGTTGACGAACTGGACGAAGTGTATAAAGTGGACGAAGTCGACGAAGTGGAGGAATAGGGGGAAGTGGAGGAAGTGGACGAAGTTGACAAAGTTGACGAACTGGAGGAAGTGGAGGAAGTTGATGAAGTGGATGAAGTGGACGAAGTGGAGGAAGTGGAGGAAGTGGATGAAGTGGGCGAAGTGGGCGAAGTCAGCGAAGTGGACGAACTCAACGAAGTGGACGAAGTGAACGAAGTGGACGAAGTGGACGAAGTGGACGAAGTGGACGAAGTGGACGAAGTGAACGAAGTGGACGAAGTGGACGAAGTGGACGAAGTGGACGAGGTGGACGAAGTCTCTGAAGTGGACGAAGTGGACATAGTGGAGGAAGATGACGAAGTTAAGGAAGTGGAGGAAGTGGAGGAAGTGGCGGAAGTGGAGGAAGTGGACGAAGTGGAGGAAGAAGTGGACGAAGTGGAGGAAGTGGATGAAGTGGAGGAAGTTGAAGAAGTTGAAGAAGTTGACGAAGTGGTTGAAGTGGATATATTAACGAAGTGGAGGAAGTGGAGAAAGTGGAGAAAGTGGACGAAATTGACGAAGTGGAGGAAGTAGAGGAAGTGTACGAAGTTGACGAAATGGACGAAATGGACGAAGCGGAGGAAGTGGAGGAAGTGGAAGAAGTGGAGGAAGTGCAGGAAGTGGGCGAAGTGCGCGAAGTGGACGAAGTTCACGAAGTGGACGAAGTTGACAGAGTGGACGATGTGGACGAAGTGGAGGAAGTGGATGAAGTGGCGAAGTCGGCGAAGTGGACGAAGTGGACGAAGTGGGGGAAGTGGACGAAGTGGACGAGGTGGACGAGGTGGACGAAGTCTACGAAGTGGACGAAGTGGACATAGTGGAGGAAGATGAAGAAGTGGAGGAAGTGGAGGAAGTGGAGAAAGTGGAGGAAGTTGAGGAAGTGCAGGAAGTGGACGAAGTGGAGAAAGTGCAGGAAGTGGAGGAAGTGGAGGAAGTGGAGGAAGTGGAGGAAGTGGAGGAAGAAGTGGACGAAGTGGAGCAAGTGGAGGAAGTGGAGGAAGTTGAAGAAGTTGAAGAAGTTGACGAAGTGGATGAAGTGGATAAAGTTGACGAAGTGGAGGAAGTGGAGAAAGCGGAGGAAGTGGACGAAGTTGACGAAGTGGAGGAAATGGAGGAAGTGTACGAAGTTGACGAAATGGAAGAAGTGGAGGAAGTGGAGGAAGTGGAGGAAGTGGAAGAAGTGGAGGAAGTGCAGGAAGTGGGCGAAGTTGACGAAGTGGAGGAAGTGGAAGAAGTGTACGAAGTTGACGAAATGGACGAAGTGGAGGAAGTGGAGGAAGTGGAGGAAGTGGAAGAAGTGGAGGAAGTGCAGGAAGTGGACGAAGTGGGCGAAGTTGGCAAAGGTCGCGAAGTGGACGAAGTGGACGAAGTGGAGGAAGTGGAAGAAGTGTATGAAGTTGAAGAAGTGGAGGAAGTGGAGAAAGTGGACGAAGCTGACAAAATTGACGAACTAGAGGAAGTGGATGAAGTGGAGGAAGTGGGGGAAGTGAAGGAAGTGGAGGAAGTGGAGGAAGTGGAGGAAGTGGTGCAAGTGGACGAAGTGGACGAAGTTGATGAATTGAAGGAAATGGTGGAAGTGGAGGAAGTGGAGGTAGTTGACGAACTGGACGAAGTGTATAAAGTGGACGAAGTCGACGAAGTGGAGGAAAAGGGGGAAGTGGAGGAAGTGGACGAAGTTGACAAAGTTGACGAACTGGAGGAAGTGGAGGAAGTTGATGAAGTGGATGAAGTGGACGAAGTGGAGGAAGTGGAGGAAGTGGAGGAAGTGGATGAAGTGGGCGAAGTGGGCGAAGTCAGCGAAGTGGACGAACTCAACGAAGTGGACGAAGTGAACGAAGTGGACGAAGTGGACGAAGTGGACGAAGTGGACGAAGTGGACGAGGTGGACGAAGTCTACGAAGTGGACGAAGTGGACATAGTGGAGGAAGATGACGAAGTTGAGGAAGTGGAGGAAGTGGAGGAAGTGGCGGAAGTGGACGAAGTGGACGAAGTGGAGGAAGAAGTGGACGAAGGGGAGGAAGTGGATGAAGTGGAGGAAGTTGAAGAAGTTGAAGAAGTTGACGAAGTGGTAGAAGTGGATATATTGACGAAGTGGAGGAAGTGGAGGAAGTAGAGGAAGTGTACGAAGTTGACGAAATGGACGAAATGGACGAAGTGGAGGAAGTGGAGGAAGTGGAAGAAGTGGAGGAAGTGCAGGAAGTGGGCGAAGTGCGCGAAGTGGACGAAGTTCACGAAGTGGACGAAGTTGACAAAGTGGACGATGTGGAGGAAGTTGACGAAGTGGACGAAGTGGGCGAAGTTGGCGAAGTTGGCGAAGTGTACGAAGTGGAAGAAGTGTATGAAGTTGACGAAGCGGACGAAGTGGACGAAGGGGACGAAGTTGACAAAATTGACGAACTAGAGGAAGTGGAGGAAGTGAAGGAAGTTGAAGAAGTGGATGAAGTGGACGAAGTGGGCGAAGTGGGCGAAGTGGACGAAGTGGAAGAAATGTACGAAGTGGGAGGAAATGGAAAAAAGGACGAAGTTGACGAAGCGGAGGAAGCGGAGGAAGTGCAGGAAGCAGAGGAAGCGCAGGAAGCGCAGGAAGCGCAGGAAGTGGAGGAAGTGGAGGAAGTGTACGAAGTGGAGGAAGTGGAGGAAGTGGAGGAAGTGGCGAAGTGGACGAAGTTGACGAAGTGAAGGAAGTGGAGGTAGTGGAGGAAGTGGAGGAAGTGGAGGAAGTGGAGGAGGTGGAGGACGTGGAGAAGTGGCGAAGTGGACGAAGTGGAAGAAGTTGACAAAGTGGGCGAAGCGGAGGAAGCGGAGGACGTGGAGGAAGTGGACGAAGTTGACGAAGTGGACGAGGTGGACGAAGTTGACGAAGTGGACGAAATGGACAAAGTGGAGCAAGTGGACGAAGTTGACGAAGTGGACAAAGTCGACAAAGTGGACGAAGCGGACGAAATGGACAAAGTGGGACGAATTGGACGAAGTGGAGGAAGTGGACGAAGTTGACGAAGTGGACGACGTGTATAATGTTGACGAAGTGGACGAGGTGGAGGAAGTGGACGAAGTTGACAAAGTTTACGAACTAGAGGAAGTGGAGGAAAAAGAGGAAATGGAGGAAGTTGATGAAGTGGAGGAAGTGCAGGAAGAGGAGGAAGTGGACGAAGTTGACGAAGTGGCCAAAGTGGAAGAAGTCGACGATGTTGACGAAGTGGAGCAAGTGGAGAAGTGGACGAAGTTGACGAAGTGGATGAAATTGACGAAATGGACGAATTGGAGGAAGTGGAGGAAGTGAACGAAGTGGAGGAAGAAGTGAACGAAGTGGACAAAGCGATGAAGGTGGAGGAAGTGGAGGAAGTTGACGAAGTGGGCGAAGTGTATAAAGTTGACGAAGTGGACAAAGTGGAGGAAGTGGACGAAGTTGACAAAGTTGACGAACTCGAGGACGAAGTGGAGAAAGTGGAGGAAGTTGACGTAGTGGAGGAAGTGGAGGAAGTGGAGGAAGTGGAGGAAGTGGGCGAAGTGGGCGAAGTGGGCGAAGTTGACGAAGTTGACGAAGTTGACGAAGTGGACGGAGTGGACGGAGTGGACGAAGTGGGGGAAGTTGAAGAAGTGGAGGAAGTGGCGAAGTGGACGAAGTTGACGAAGTTGACGAAGCGGAGGAAGCGGAGCAAGCGCAGGAAGCGGAGCAAGCGCAGGAAGCGGAGGAAGTGGACGAAGTTGACGAAGTGGAGGAAGTGAAGGAAGTGGAGGAAGCGTACGAAGTTGTCGAAATGGACAAAATGGACGAAGTGGAGGAAGTGGAGGAAGTGGAGGAAGTGGAAGAAGTGGAAGAAGTGCAGGAAGTGGGTGAAATGGGCGGAGTGGACGCAGTGGACAAAGTTGACGAAGTTGACGAAGTGGACGAAGTGGACGAAGTTGACAAAGTGGACGATGTGGAGGAAGTTGACGAAGTGGACGAAGTGGGCGAAGTGGGCGAAGTTGGCGAAGTGGACGAAGTGGACGAAGTGGAAGAAGTGTATGAGGTTGACGAAGTGGAGGAAGTGGAGGAAGTGGACGAAGCTGATAAAATTGACGAACTAGAGGAAGTGGAGGAAGTGGAGGAAGTGGGGGAAGTGAAGGAAGTGGAGGAAGTGGAGGAAGCGGTGCAAGTGGACGAAGTTGACGAAGTTGATGAAATGAAGGAAGTGGTTGAAGTGGAGGAAGTGGAAGAAGTTGATGAAGTTGAGGAACTTGACGATATGGACGAGGTAGACGAAGTGTACGAAGTGGACGAAGTGGATGAAGTTGACAAGTTGACGAAGTTGACGAAGTGGAAGAAGTGGAGGAAGTGGAGGATGTGGACGAAGCTGAGGAAGTTGATGAATTGGACGAAGTTGACAAAGTGGACGAAGTTGACGAAGTGGACGAAGTGGACGAAATGGACGAAGTGGAGGAAGTCGACAAATTGGACGAAGTGGAGGAAGTGGAGGAAATCGACGAAGTGGAGGAAATTGACGAAGTGGACGAAGTGTATAAAGTGACGAAGTCAACGAACTGGAGGAATAGGGGGAACTAGAGGAAGTGGACGAAGTTGACAAAGTTGACGAACTGCAGGAAGTGGAGGAAGTGGAGGAAGTTGAAAAAGTGGATGAAGTGGACGAAGTGGAGGAAGTAGAGGAAGTGGATGAAGTAGGCGAAGTCGGCGAAGTGGACGAACTCAACGAAGTGGACGAAGTGGACGAAGTGGACGAAGTGGACAAAGTGGACGAAGTGGACGAGGTGGACGAAGTCTACGAAGTGGACGAACTGGACATAGTTGAGGAAGATGACGAAGTTGAGGAAGTGGAGGAAGTGGAGGAAGTTGAGGAAGTGGAGGAAGTGGACGAAGTGGAGAAAGTAGAAGAAGTGGAGGAAGTGGCGGAAGTGGACGAAGTGGAGGAAGAAATAGAGGAAGTGCAGGAAGTGGAGGAAGTTGAAGAAGTTGAAGAAGTTGAGAAAGTGGATGAAGTGGATAAAGTTGACGAAGTGGAGGAAGTGAAGGAGGTGGACGAAGTTGACGAAGTGGAGGAAGTGGAGGAAGTGGAGGAAGTGTACGAAGTTGACGGAATGGACGAAATGGAGGAAGTGGAGGAAGTGGAGGAAGTGGAGGAACTGGAGGAAGTGGAAGAAGTGGAGGAAGTGCAGGAAGTGGGCGAAGTGGGCGAAGTGGACGAAGTGGACGAAGTTGACGAAGTTGACGAAGTGGACGAAGTAGACAAAGTGGACGATGTGGAGGAAGTTGACGAAGTGGACGAAGTGGGCGAAGTTGGCGAAGTTGGCGAAGTGGACGAAGTGGACGAAGTGGACGAAGTGGAAGAAGTGTATGAAAATGACGAAGTGGACGAAGTGGAGGAAGTGGAGGAAGTGGACGAAGTTGACAAAATTGACGAACTAGAGGAAGTGGAGGAAGTGGAGGAAGTTGAAGAAGTGGATGAAGTGGACAAAGTGGGCGAAGTGGGCGAAGCTGGCGAAGTGGACGAAGTGGAAGAAATGTACGAAGTGGACGAAATGGAAAAGTGGACGAAATGGAAAAGTGGACGAAGTTGACATAGCGGAGGAAGCGGAGGAAGCGCAGGAAGCGCTGAAAGCGGAGGAAGTGGAGGAAGTGGAGGAAGTGTACGAAGTGGAGGAAGTGGAGGAAGTGGAGGAAGTGGAGGAAGTGAAGGAAGTGGAGGAAGTGGAGGAAGTGGATAAAGTGGACGAAGTGGCGAAGTGGACGAAGTTGACGAAGTGAATGAAGTGGAGGTAGTGGAGGAAGTGGAGGAAGTGGAGGAGGTGGAGGACGTGGAGAAGTGGCGAAGTGGACGAAGTGGAAGAAGTTGAACAAGTGGACGAAGCGGAGGAAGCGAAGGAAGCGGAGGACGTGGAGGAAGTGGACGAAGTTGACGAAGTGGACGAGGTGGACGAAGTTGACGAAGTGGACGAGGTGGACGAAGTTGACGAAGTGGACGAAGTGGACGCAGGGGACGAAGTGGACGAAGGGGACGAAGTGGAGCAAGTGAACGAAGTTGACGAAGTGGACGAAGTTGACGAAGTGGACGAAGTTGACGAAGTGGACTAAGGGGACGAAGCGGACGAAATGGACGAAGTCCGACGATTTGGACGAAGTGGAGGAAGTGGAGGAAGTGGAGGAAGAAGTGGACGAAATGGAGAAAGTGGAGGAAGTGGAGGAAGTGGAGGAAGTTGACGAAGTGGACGAAGTGTATAGTGTTGACGTAGTGGTCGAGGTGGAGGAATTGGACGAAGTTGACAAAGTTGACGAACTGGAGGAAGTGGAGGAAAAGGAGGAAGTGGAGGAAGTTGACGAAATGGAGGAAGTGGAGGAAGTGGACGAAGCGGAGGAAGCGAAGGAAGTGGAGGAAGTGGCCGAAGTGGACGAAGTGGCCGAAGTAAACGAAGTCGACGATGTTGACGAAGTGGAGCAAGTTGAGAAGTGGACGAAGTGGACGAAGTGGATGAAATTGACGAAATGGACGAATTGGAGGAAGTGGACGAAGTGGACGAAGTGGAGGAAGAAGTTGACGAAGTGGACAAAGTGATGAAGGTGGAGGAAGTGGAGGAAGTTGACGAAGTTGACGAAGTGGACGAAGTGTATTAAGTTGACGAAGTGGACAAAGTGGAGGAAGTGGACGAAGTTGACAAAGTTGACGAACTCGAGGAAGTGGACGAAGTGGACGATGTGGACGATGTGGAGGAAGTAGAGGAAGTGGATAGAGAGGATAAAGTTGAGGAAGTGGAGGAAGTTGAGGAAGTGGACGAAGTTGACGAAGTGGAGGAAGTGGAGGAAGCATACGAAGTTGACGAAGTGGAGGAAGTGGAGGAAGTGGAGGAAGTGGACGAAGTTGACGAAGCGAAGGAAGTGGAGGAAGTGGACGAAGTTGACGAAGTGGAGGAAGTGGAGGAACCATACGAAGTTGACGAAATGGACGAAATGGACAAAGTGGAGGAAGTGGAGGAAGTGGATGAAGTGGAAGAAGTGGAAGAAGTGGAGGAAGTGGAGGAAGTGGGGGAAGTGGGCGAAGTGGACGAAGTGGACGAAGTGGACGAAGTGGACGAAGTGGACGAAGTTGACAAAGTGGACGAAGTTGACAAAGTGGACGATGTGGAGGAAGTTGACGAAGTGCACGAAGTGGACGACGTTGGCGAAGTGGAGGAAGTGGAGGAAGTGGAGGAAGTGGAAGAAGGGTATGAAGTTGACGAAGTGGACGAAGTGGAGGAAGTGGAGGAAGTGGACGAAGCTGATAAAATTGATGAACTAGAGGAAGTGGAGGAAGTGGAGGAAGTGGAGGAAGTGGGGGAAGTGAAGGAAGTGGAGGAAGTGGACGAAGTGGACGAAGTTGACGAAGTTGATGAAGTTGATGAAATGAAGGAATTGGTGGAAGTGGAGGAAGTGGAAGAAGTTGACGAACTTGAGGAAGTTGACGATGTGGACGAGGTGGACGAAGTGTACGAAGTGGACGAAGTGGATGAAGTGGATGAAGTTGACAAGATGACGAAGTTGACGAAGTGGAAGAACTGGAGGATGTGGACGAAGCTGAGGAAGTTGACGAAGTGGACGAAGTTGACAAAGTGGACGAAGTTGACGAAGTGGACGAAATGGACGAAGTGGACGAATTGGACGAAGTGGAGGAAGTGGAGGAAATCGACGAAGTGGAGGAAGAAGTGGAGAAATTGGAGGAAGTGGAGGAAGTTGACGAAGTGGATGCAGTATATAAAGTGGACGAAGTCGACGAACTGGAGGAATAGGGGGAAGTGGACGAAGTGGACGAAGTGGAGGAAGTGGACGAAGTGGATGAAGTGGCGAAGTCGGCGAAGTCGGCGAAGTCGGCGAAGTGGACGAAGTGGACGAAGTGGACGAGGTGTACGAAGTCTACGAAGTGGACATAGTGGAGGAAGATGACGAAGTTGAGGAAGTGGAGGAAGTGGAGGAAGTTGAGGAAGTGGAGAAAGTGGACGAAGTGGACGAAGTGGAGAAAGTAGAAGAGGTGGAGGAAGTGGAGGAAGTGGAGGAAGTGGCGGAAGTGGACGAAGTGGAGGAAGAAGTGGAGGAAGTGGAGGAAGTGGAGGAAGTTGAAGAAGTTGAAGAAGTTGACGAAGTGGATGAAGTGGATAAAGTTGACGAAGTGGAGGAAGTGGAGAAAGTGGAGAAAGTGGACGAAGTTGACGAAGTGGTGGAAGTGGAGGAAGTGTACGAAGTTGACGAAATGGACGAAATGGAGGAAGTGGAGGAACTGGAGGAAGTGGAAGAAGTGGAGGAAGTGCAGGAAGTGGGCGAAGTGGGCGAGGTCGACGAAGTGGACGAAGTTGACGAAGTGGACGAAGTTGACAAAGTCGACGATGTGGAGGAAGTTGACGAAGTGGACGAAGTGGGCGAAGTTGGCGAAGTTGGCGAAGTGGACGAAGTGGACGAAGTGGACGAAGTGGAAGAAGTGTATGAAAATGACGAAGTGGACGAAGTGGAGGAAGTGGAGGAAGTGGACGAAGTTGACAAAATTGACGAACTAGAGGAAGTGGAGGAAGTGGAGGAAGTTGAAGAAGTGGATGAAGTGGACGAAGTGGGCGAAGTGGGCGAAGCTGGCGAAGTGGACGAAGTGGAAGAAATGTACGAAGTGGACGAAATGGAAAAGTGGACGAAGTTGACATAGCGGAGGAAGCGGAGGAAGCGCAAGAAGCGCTGAAAGCGGAGGAAGTGGAGGGACGAAGTCGACGAAGTGGTTGAAGTCGAAGAAAAAGAAGAAGAAGAAGGAAGAAGAAGTAGAAGAAGTGGACGAAGTGGACGGAGTGGACGAAGTTGACCAAGTCGTAGAAGTGGGCCACTTGGACGATGTTGACAAAGTGGAGGAAGTGGACGAAGTGGAGGAAGTGGTGGAAGTGGAGGAAGTGGAGAAAGTGGAGCGAGTGGAAGAAGTGGAGGAAGAGGACCAAGTGGACGAAGTTGTCGAAGTAGACGAATTGGGTGAATTGGACGAAGTAGACGAAGTGGAAGAAGTGGAAGATGAAGAAGAAGAAGAAGAAGAAGAAGAAGAAGAAGAAGAAGTTGAAGTTGAAGAAGAAGAAGTGGAGGAAGTGGACAAAGTTGACGAAGTTGAAGAAGTTGACGAACTGGAGGAAGTTGAGGAAGTGGACGAAGTTGACGAAGCGGAGGAAGCGGAGCAAGTGGAGGAAGCGGAGGAAGCGGAGGAAGGGGAGGAAGTGGAGGTAGTGGACGAAGTGGAGGAAGTGGAGGAAGTGGACGAAGTCTATGAAGTTGGTGAAGTTGACGAGGTTGACAAAGTTGACGAAGTAGATGAAGTGGACAAAGAGGACGAATTGCACGAAGTGGACGAGGTTGACGAAGTTGACGAAGTGGAGGAAGTGGAGGAAGAGGACGAAGAGGACGAGGTGGACGAAGTTGACGAAGTGTACGAAGTGGACGAAGTTGACAAAGTTCACGAACTAGATGAACTTGACGAAGTTGACGAAGTGGATGAAGTTGACGAAGTGGACGAAGTGGACAAAGTGGACGAAGTGGACGATTTGGACGAAGAGGAAGAAAGGGACGAAGTGGACGATGTTGACGAAGTACACGAAGTTGACGAAGTGGACGAAATTGACAAAATGGACGAAGTGGAGGAAGTGGAGGAAGTGGAGGAAGAAGTGGAGGAAGTGGAGGAAGTGGAGGAAGTTGACGAAGTGGACGAAGTGGTGGAAGTTGACGAAGTGGACGAAGTGGCGAAGTGGACGAAGTGGACGAAGTGGCGAAGTGGACGAAGTGGACGAAGCGGTGGAAGTGGGGGAAGTGGACGAAGTGGGCGGAGTTGACGAAGTGGAGGAAGTGGAGGAAGTGGAGGTAGTGGAGGAAGTGGATGAAGTTGATGAAGTAGACGAAGTGGAGGAAGTGGACGAAGTGGCGGAAGTAGAGGAAGTGGACAAAGTTGGAGGAGTTGACGAAGTGGACGAAGTGGACGAAGATGACGAAGTGGACGAAGTGGACGAAGCGGAGGAAGTTGAGGAAGTGGACGAAGTTGACAAAGTTGACGAAGTGAAGGAAGTGGACGAAGTGGACGAAGTTGACGAAGTGGACAAAGTTGACGAAGTGGAGGAAGTGGAGGAAGTGGAGGACGTCTACGAAGTGGACGAAGTGGTCGAAGTGGACGAAGTAGAAGAACTGGACAAAGGGGACGAAGTGGAGGAAGGGGAGCAAGTGGTGAAGTGGACGAAGTTGACGAAGTGGCGAAGTGGACAAAGTGCACGAAGTTGAAGAAGTGCAGGAAATGGACGAAGTTGACAAAGTTGACAAACTGGATGAAGTTCACGAAGTGGACGAAGTTGACGAAGTGGACCAAGTGGAGGAAGTGTAGGAGGTGGAGGAAGTGGAGGAAGTGGAGGAGGTTGACGAAGTGGAGGAAGTGGGCGAAGTGGAGGAAGTGAACGAAGTTGACGAAGTGGAGGAAGTGGAGGAAGTGGATGTAGAGGGTGAAGTGGATGAAATTGGTGAAGTTGACCAAGTTGGCGAAGTGGACGAAGTTGATGAAGTGGACGAATTGGACGAAGTGAACGAAGTTGACGAAGTAGAGGAAGTGGAGGAGGTTGACGAAGAGGACGAAGAGGAAGAGCTGGACGAAATTGACGAAGTTGACGAAGTTGAGGAAGTGGAGGAAGTGGAGCAAGTGGAGGAAGTGAAGGAAGTGCAGGAAGTGGAGGAAGTGGACGATTTGGCGAAGTGGACGAAGTGGGAAAAGTTGACGTAGTGGACGAAGGAGATGAAGTTGATGAAGTTGACGAAGTGGAGGAAGTCGAGGAAGTGGAGGAAGTGGAGGAAATGGAGGTAGTGGACGAAGTTGAAGAAGTGCAGGAAGTGGACGAAGTGGAAAAATTTGACGAAGTGGACAAAGTTAACGAAGTGGACGATGTTGACGAAGTGGACGAAGTGAATGATGTGGACGAAGGGGACGAAGTGGACGAAGTGGAGGAAGTGGACGAAGTGGACGAAGAAGTGGACGATGTGGACGAAGGGGACGAAGTGGAGGAAGTTGACGAAGTGGACGAAGTGGATGAAGTTGACGAAGTGGAGGAAGTGGAGGAAGTGGAGGAAGTGGCAAAGTGGCGAAGTGGATGAAGTTGACGAAATGAACGATGTGAAAGAAGTGGACGGAGTGGATGAACTTGACGAAGTTGACAAGTGGAGGAAGTGGAGGAAGTGGAGGAAGTGGGTGAAATGGGCAAAGTAGACGAAGTGAAGCAAGTGGTGGAAGTGGAGGAAGTGGAGGTAGTGGAGGAAGTGGACGAAATTGACGAAGGTGACGAAGTTGACGAAGTAGAAGAAGTGGATGAAGTTGACGAAGGTGACGGAGTGAACGAAGTTGACGAAGTAGAAGAAGTGGACGAAGTTGACGAAGTTGACGAAGTGGAAGAAGTGGACGAAGTGGACAAAGTCGCGAAGTGAAGGAAGTGGACGAAGTTGACGAAGTGGGGAAGTGGACGAAGTTGAAGAAGTGTAGGAAGTGGACGAAGTTGACAAAGTTCACGAACTAGATGAACTTGACGAAGTGGACGAAGTTGACGAAGTGGATGAAGTTGACGAAGTGGACGAAGTGGACAAAGTGGACGAAGTGGACGATTTGGACGAAGAGGACGAAAGGGACGAAGTGGACGATGTTGACGAAGTACACGAAGTTGACGAAGTGGACGAAATTGACAAAATGGACGAAGTGGAGGAAGTGGAGGAAGTGGAGGAAGAAGTGGAGGAAGTGGAGGAAGTGGAGGAAGTTGACGAAGTGGACGAAGTGGAGGAAGTTGACGAAGTGGAGGAAGTGGAGGAAGTGGACGAAGTGGTGAAGTGCCGAAGTGGAGGAAGCGGTGGAAGGGGAGGAAGTGGGTGAAATGGGCGAAGTGGACGAAGTTGACGAAGTGGAGGAAGTGGAGGAAGTGGAGGAAGTGGAGGTAGTGGAGGTAGTGGAGGAAGTGGAAAAAGTTGACGAAAGTGACGAAGTACACGAAGTTGACGAAGTACAAGAAGTGGACGAAGTGGATGAAGTTGACGAAGTGGACGAAGTGGACGAAGTGGAAGAACTGGACGACGTGGGCGAAGTGGAGGAAGTGGAGGAAGTTGACGATGTGGAGGAAGTGGAGGTAGAGGGGGAAGTCGACGAAGTTGGTGAAGTTGACGAAGTCTACGAAATTGACGAAGTGTACGAAGTTGCCGAAGTTGACGAAGGGGAGGAAGCGGAGGTAGTGGACGAAGGGGAGGAAGGGGAGGAAGTGGACGAATTGGACGAAGTGGACGAAATGGACAAAGTGGACAAAATGGACGACGTGGGCGAAATGGATGAAGTGGAGGAAGGGGAGGAAGTGGAGGAAGCGGAGGAAGTGGAGGAAGTGGACAAAGTGGAGGAAGTGGACGAACTAGATGAAGTTGACGAAGTGGAAGAAGTGACGGAAGTGGAGGAAGTGGACGAAGTTGACTGAATGGACAAAGTGTAGGAAGCGGAGGAAGTGCAGGAAGCGGAGGAAGTGGAGGAAGTGGACTAAGTTGGCCAAGTTGACGAAGTTGACGAAGTTGGCCAAGTGGACGAAGTGGGCGAAGTGGACGAAGTTAACGAAGCGGAAGAAGCGGAGGAAGTGGACGAAGTGGACAAAGTGGAGGAAGTGGAGGAAGTGGACAAACTGGATGAAGTTGACGACGTGGAAGAAGTTGACAAAATGGACGAAGTGGAGGAAGCGGAATAAGTGGAGGAAACGGAGAAAGTGGAGGAAGTGGAGGAAGTCTATGAAGTGGAGGAAGTGGACGAAGTGGGTGAAGTGGGCGAAGTGGACGAAGTTGAAGAGGTGGAGGAAGCAGAGGAAGTGGAGGAAGTGGAGGAAGTGGACGAAGTTTACGAAGTGGACGAAGTGGACCAATTGAACGAAGTGGACGAAGTGGAAGAAGTGGAGGAAGTGGGCGAAGTGGGCGAAGTGGACGAAGTTGACGAAGTGGACGAAGTGGACGAAGTGGACGAAGTGGACGAAGTGGAGGAAGTGGAGGAAGAGGAGGAAGCAGAGGAAGTGGAGGAAGGGGAGGAAGTGTACGAAGTGGAGGAAGTGGACGAAGTGGAGGAAGTGGAGGAAGTGGAGGTAGTGGAGGAAGTGGAGGAAGTGAACGAAGTGGACGAAGTTGACAAAGTCTAAGAAGTGGACGATGTTGACGAAGTCTACGAAGTGGACGAAGTTGTCGATGTTGATGAAGTCTACGAAGTGGACGAAGTTGACGATGTTGACGAAGTCTACGAAGTGGACGAAGTTGACGAAGTTGACGAAGGGGACGATGGGGAGGAAAAGGAGGAAGCGGAGGAAGTGGAGAAGTGGACAAAGTGGACGAAGTGGACGAAGTCGGCGAAATGCATGAAATGGAGGAAGGGGAGGAAGCGGAGGAAGTGGAGGAAGCAGATGAAGCGGAGGAAGTGGAGGAAGTGGAGGAAGTGGACAAAGTGGAGGAAGTGCACGAAGTTCACGAAGTGGACGAAGTGGTGGAATTGGACGAAGTTGAGGAAATGGACCAATTGGACGAAGTGGAGGAAGTGGAGGGAGTGGGCGAAGTGGGCGAAGTGGACGAGGTTGACGACGTGGAGGAATGGAGGAAGTGGAGGAAGCGGCGGAAGGTGAGGAAGGGGAGGAATGGGAGGAAGGGGAGGAAGTGGAGGTAGTGGAGGAAGTGGAGGATGTAAACGAAGTGGACGAAGTGGATGAAGTGGACGAAGTGGACGAAGTTGACGAAGTGGACGAAGTGGACGAAGTTGACGAAGTTGACGACGTGGAGGAATGGAGGAAGTGGAGGAAGCGGCGGAAGGTGAGGAAGGGGAGGAATGGGAGGAAGGGGAGGAAGTGGAGGTAGTGGAGGAAGTGGAGGATGTAAACGAAGTGGACGAAGTTGACGAAGTGGATGAAGTGGACGAAGTGGACGAAGTTGACGAAGTGGACGAAGTGGACGAAGTTGACGAAGTGGACGAAGTGGACGAACTGCAGGAAGTTGACGAAGTGGAGAAGTTGACGAAGTGGACGAAGTGGACGAAGTGGACGAAGTGGAGGAAGTTGACGAAGTGGACGAAGTGCAGGAAGTGGAGGAAGTGGGCGAAGTGGACGAAGTTGAAGAAGTTGACGAAGTGGACGACGTGGAGAAAGTGGAGGAAGTGGAGGAAGTGGAAGAAGTGGAGCAAGTGGTGAAGTGGAGGAAGTTAACGAAGTGGAGGAAGCGGAGGGAGCGAAGGAAGTGGAGGAAGCGGAGAAAGTGGGGGAAGTGGACGAAGTTGACGAAGTGGACAAAGTGGACGACGTGAAGGAGGTGGAGGAAGGGGAGGTAGCGGAGGAAGTGGAGGAAGCGGAGGAAGCAAAGGAAGTGGAGGAAGGGGAGGTAGTGGAGGAAATGGAGTAAGTGTACGAAGTGGACGAAGTGGAGGAAGTGGAGGGAGTTGAGGTGGTGGAGGAAGTGGAGGAAGTGAACGAAGTGGAGAAGGTTGACGAAGTCTACGAAGTGGACGAAGGTCACAAAGTGGACGAAGTTGAAGAAGTTGTCGAAATTGACGAAGTTGACGAAGTGCACGAAGTTGACGAAGTGGAGGAAGTGGACGAAGTTGACGAAGTGGAGGAAGTGGAGGAAGTGCACGAAGTGGACGAAGTGCGCGAAATGGATGAAGTGGAGGAAGTGGAGGAAGAGTAGGAAGTGGAGGAAGCGGAGGAAGCGGATGAAGCGGAGGAAGCGGAGGAAGTGGAGGAAGTGGAGGAAGTGGAGGAAGTGGACGAACTGAACGAAGTTGACGAAGTAGAAGAAGTGGGGGAAGTGGAGGAAGTGGAGGAAGTTGACGAACTGGACGAAGTGGAAGAAGTGGGGGAAGTGGAGGAAGTGGAGGAAGTGGACGAAGTGGATGAAGTTCGCGAAGTGGACGAAGTTGACGAAGTGGACGAAGTGTATGAAGTAAATGAAGTGGACGAAGTGGACAAAGTGGAGGAAGTGGAGGTAGTAGAGGAAGCGGAGGAAGCGGAGGAAGTGGAGAAGTGGACGAAGTTGGCCAAGTTGACGAAGTTCACGAAGTTCGCCAAGTGGACGACATGGACGAAGTTGACGAAGTGGAGGAAGGGAATGAAGCGAAAGAAGCGGAGGAAGTGGATTCGGTGGACAGAGTTGACGAAGTGGAGAAAGTGGACGAACTGGACGAAGTTGGTGAAATGGATGAAGTGGAGGAACGAGAGGAAGTGGAGGAAGCCGAGGAAGCGGATGAAGCGGATGAAGCGGATGAAGCGGATGAAGCGGAAGAAGTGGAGGAAGTGGAGGAAGTGGACTAAGTTGGCCAAGGTGACGAAGTTGACGAAGTTGGCCAAGTGGACGAAGTTGACGAAGTGGAGGAAGGGAAGGAAGCGGAAGAAGCGGAGGAAGCAGAGGAAGTGGACGAGGTGGCCGAAGTTGACGGAGTTGACGAAGTGGACAAAGTGGACGAAGTTGACGAAGTTGGCACAGTTGACGAAGTTGGCAAAGTTGACGAAGTGGACGAAGTGGAAGAAGTTGACGAACTGGAGGAAGTTGAGGAAGTGGAGGAAGTTGCGAAAGTGGAAGAAGTGTCGAAGTGGCGAAGTTGACGAAGAAGAGGAAGTGCAGGAAGTGGAGGAAGTGGACGAAGTCGACAAAGTTGACGAAGTGGACGAAGTGGACGAAGAGGATGAAGTGGACGAAGTTGACGAAGCGGAGGAAGTTGACGAAGTGGACCAAGTGCACGAAGTGGAGGAAGTGGAGGAAGTGGAGGAAGTGGGCGAAGTGGGCGAAGTGGGCGAAGTTGGCGAAGTGGACGAAGTGGACGACGTGAAGGAAGTGGAGGAAGGGGAGGTAGCGGAGGAAGTGGAGGAAGGGGAGGTAGCGGAGGAAGTGGAGGAAGCGGAGGAAGGGGAGGAAGTGGAGGAAGGGGAGGAAGGGGAGGAAGTGGAGGAAGTGGAGTAAGTGTACGAAGTGGAGGAAGTGGACGAAATGGAAGAAGTGGAGGAAGTGGAGGGAGTGGAGGTGGTGGAGGAAGTGGAGAAAGTTGACGAAGTCTACAAAGTGGACGAAGTTGACCAAGTCGACGAAGTTGAAGAAGTTGACGAAATTGACGAAGTTGACGAAGTGTACGAAGTTGACGAACTGGAGGAAGTGGAGGCAGTGGACGAAGTGGACGAAGTTGACGAAGTGGAGGAAGTGGAGGAAGTGGAGGAAGCGCAGGAAGTGGAGGAAGCGCAGGAAGCGGATGAGACGGAGGAAGCGAAGGAAGTGGAGGAAGTGGAGGAAGTGGACAAAGTGGAGGAAGTGGAGGAAGTGGACGAACTGGACGAAGTTGACAAAGTGGAAGAAGTGTGGGAAGTGGAGGAAGTGGATGAAGTTCGCGAAGTGGACGAAATGGAACAAGTGGAGCAAGTGGGCGAAGTAGGCGAAGTGGACGAAGTTGACGAAGTGGACGAAGTTGATGAAGTAAATGAAGAGGACGAAGTGGAGGAAGGGGAGGAAGCGGAGGAAGTGGAGGAAGTTCACGAAGTTGGCCAAGTGGACGACGTGGACGAAGTGGACGAAGTTCACGAAGTGGAGGAAGGGAAGGAAGCGAAAGAAGCGGAGGAAGTGGACTCGGTGGACGGAGTTGACGAAGTGGACAAAGTGGACGAACTGGACGAAGTTGACGAAATGGATCAAGTGGAGGAACGAGAGGAAGTTGACGAAGCGGAGGAAGTGGACGAAGCGGATGAAGCAGATGAAGCGGATAAAGCGGAGGAAGTGGAGGAAGTGGAGGAAGTGGAGGAAGTGGACAAAGTGGAGGAAGTGGAGGAACTGGACGAACTGGACGCACTTGACCAAGTGGACGAAGTTGACGAAGTGGAGGAAGTGGAGAAAGTGGAGGAAGTGGACGACGTTGACGAAGTGGACGATGTTGATGAGGTGGACCAATTGGACGAAGTGGACGAAGTGGAGGAGGTGGGCGAAGTAGGCGAAGTGGACGAAGTGGACGACGTGTAGGAAGTTGAGGAAGCGGAGCAAGCGGAGGAAGTGGAGGAAGGGACGAAGTGCAGGATGTGGAAGAAGTGGAGAAAGTGGAGGAAGTGGAGTAAGTGTACGAAGTGGACGAAGTGGACAAAATGGAGGAAGTGGAGGAAGTGGACTCGGTGGACGGAGTTGACGAAGTGGACAAAGTGGACGAACTGGACGAAGTTGGCGAAATGGATGAAGTGGAGGAACGAGAGGAAGTGGACGAAGTGGACGAAGTGGAGGAAGCGAATGAAGCGGATGAAGCGGAGGAAGGGGACGAAGTGGACGAAGTTGATGACGTTGACGAAGTGGACGAAGTTGACAAAGTGGACGAAGTGGACGAATTTGACGAAGTGGACCAACTGCAGGAAGTGGAGGAAGTGGTCGACGTGGGCGAAGTGGACGAAGTTGAAGAAGTTGACGAAGTGGACGACGTGGAGAAAGTGGAGGAAGTGGAGGAAGTGGAAGAAGTGGAGCAAGTGGCGAAGTGGACGAAGTTAACGAAGTGGAGGAAGCGGAGGGAGCGAAGGAGACGGAGTTGACGGAGTTGACGGAGTTGACGGAGTTGACGAAGTGGTCGAAGTGGTCGAAGTGGATGAAGTGGACGAAGTGGATGAAGTTGATAAAGGGGACGAAGGAGACGAAGTTGGCGAAGTTGACGAAGTTGGCAAAGTTGACGAAGTGATCGAAGTGGACGAAGTTGACGAAGTGGAGGAAGTCGAGAAAGTGGAGGAAGTTGCGGAACTGTAAGAAGTGACGAAGTGGCGAACTGGACGAAGCGGAGGAAGTGCAGGAAGTGGAGGTCGTGGATGAAGTTGACAAAGTTGACGAAGTGGACGAAGTGGACGAAGCTGACGAAGTGGACGAAGTTGACGAAGTGGACGAAGCGAAGGAAGCGGAGGAAGCGTAGGAAGCGAACGAAGCGAAGGAAGTGGAGGAAGCGGAGGAAGTGGAGGAAGTCTACGAAGTGGAGGAAGTGGACGAAGCGGAGGAACTGGAGGAAGTGGCAAAGTGGACGAAGTTGACGAAGCGGAAGAAGCGGAGGAAGTGGAGGAAGTGGACGAAGTGGAGGAAGTTGACAAAGTTGACGAATTGGACGAAGTGGACGAAGTGGACAAAGTGGACGACGTGGACGAAGTGCACGAAGAGGACGAAGTGGACGAAGTGGACCAATTGGACGAAGTGGAGGAAGTGGAGGAAGTGGGCGAAGTGGGCGAAGTGGGCGAAGTGGACTAAGTGGACGAAGTTGCTGAAGTGGACAAAGTGGACGACGTGGAGGAAGCGGAGTAAGCGGAGGAAGCGGAGGAAGTGCAGGAAGGGGAGTAAGGGGAGGAAGGGGAGGAAGTGTACGAAGTGGAGGAAGTGGAGGAAGTGGAGGTAGTGGAGGAAATGGAGGAAGTGAACGAAGTGGACGAAGTTGACGAAGTCTACGAAGTTGACAAAGTGGACGAAGTCTACGAAGTGGACGAAGTAGACCAAGTGGACGAAGTGGAGGAACTGGACGAAGTTGACGAAGTGGAGGAACTGGACGAAGTTGACGAAGTGGAAGAAGTGGACGAAGTGGACGAATTCGTCCACTTCGTCCACTTCGCCCACTTCGCCCAGTTCCTCCACTTCCTCCACTTCGTCCACTTCGCGAACTTCTTCCACTTGGTCCACTTCCTCCTCCTCCTCCACTACCCCCACTTCTTCAACTTTGTCAACTTCGCCCACTTCGTCCACTTCCTCCAACTTCGCGAACTTCTTGCACTTTGTCCACTTCCTCCACTTCCTCCGCTTCCTCCGCTTCCTCCGCTTCATTCACTTCCTCCGCTTCCTCCACTTTCTCCGCTTGACAATCTTCCTCCCTTTCCTCCACTTCCTCCACTTCATCAATTTCGCCCACTTCGTCCACTTCCTCCACTTCCTCCACTTCGTCCACTTCGTCCACTTCCTCCACTTCATCAACTTCGTCCACTTTGTCAACATCGTCAATTTCGTCAACTTCCTCAATTCCTCCACTTCGTCAAGTTCGTCCACTTCGTCCACTTCGTCAACTTCCTCCACGTCATCCACTTCGTCCACTTCGTCAACTTCCTCCACTTCGTCCACTTCCTCCACTTCGTACACTTAATCTACTTCCTCCACTTCCTCCCCTTCCTCCCTTTCCTCCACTTCCTTCGTTTCCTCCGCTTCCTCCGCTACCTCCACTTCCTCCACTTCCTCCACGTCATCCACTTCGTCCACTTCGTCAACTTCGTCCACTTCGCCCACATCGCCCACTTCCTCCACTTCCTCCACTTCCTCCACTTTTTCTGCTTCCTCCACTTCCTTCGCTTCCTCCACTTTGTTAACTTCGTCCACTTCGCCACCTGCTCCACTTCTTCCACTTCCTCCACTTCCTCCACTTTCTCCACGTCGTCCACTTTGTCAACTTCTTCAACTTCGTCCACTTCGCCCAGTTCGCCTACTTCCTCCACTTTCTCCACTTCCTTCACTCGGTCCACTTCGTCAACTTCCTCCACTTCGTCAACTTCCTCCACATCGTCCACTTCGTCCACTTCGTCAACTTCGTCCACTTCGTCAAATTCGTCCACTTCGTCCACTTCGTTCACTTCCTCCACTACCTCCATTTCCTCCACTTCCTCCACTTCGTACACTTCATGCCCTTCCTCCCCTTCCTCCCCTTCCTCCCCTTCCTCCGCTTCCTCCGCTTCCTCTGCTTCCTCCACTTCCTCCACGTCGTCCACTTCGTCAACTTTGCCCACTTCCTCCACTTCGTCCAATTGGTCTACTTCGTCAACTTCGTCCAATTCTTCCACTTCCTCCACTTCGTCAACTTCGTGAACTTCGTCCACATCGTCCAGTTCGTCCACTTCCTCCACTTCCTCCACTTTGTCCACTTGCTCCACTTCCTCTACTTTCTCTGCTTCATCCGCTTCCTCCACTTCCTCCGCTTCCTCCACTTCCTCCCCTTCCTACACTTCCTCCACTTCATGCATTTCGCCGACGTCGTCCACTTCTCCACTTCCCCTTCCTCCCCCTCGTCATCTTCGTCAACTTCGTCCACTTCGTCCACTTCGTCCACTTCGTCCACTTCGTCCACTTCGTCCACTTCGTAAACTTCGTAAACTTCGTCCACTTCGTCCTCTTCGTACACTTCCTCCCCTTCCTCCCCTTCCTCCCCTTCCTCCCCTTCCTCCGCTTCCTCCTCTTCCTCCACGTCATCCACTTCGTCAACTTCGTCCTCTTCGCCCACTTCGCCCAGTTCCTCCACTTCTTCCACTTCGTCCAATTGGTCCACTTCGTCAACTTCGTCCACTTCCTTCACTTCCTCCGCTTGCTCCACTTCCTCCACTTCCTCCGCTTCCTCCGCTTCATCAACTTCGTCCACTTCGCCACTTCCTCCAGTTCCTCCGCTTCGTCCACTTCACCCAATTCTTCCACTTTCTTCCGCTTCCATCGCTTCGTCAACTTCGTCAACGTTGTCCACTTTACCCAATTCGTCCACTTCCTCCACTTCGTTAACTTTGTCCACTTCGTCAACTTCGTCCACTTCGTCCACTTCATCCACTTCCTGCACTTCCTCCGCTTCTTCCATTTTTGCAACTTCCTCCACTTCCTCGACTTCGTCCACTTCGTCAACTCCGTCAACTTCGGCCACCTCGTCGACTTCCTCCGCTTCCTCCGTTTATTCCGCTTCCTTCCCTTCCTCCCCTTCATCAACCTCATCCACTTCGTCCACTTGGCCAACTTCGTCATCTTCGTCAACTTGGCCAACTTCGTCCACTTCGTCCACTTCATCCACTTCCTCCACTTCGTCAACTCCGTCAACTTCGGCCACCTCGTCCACTTCCTCCGCTTCCTCCGTTTCTTCCGCTTCCTTCCCTTCCTCCCCTTCATCAACCTCATCCACTTCGACCACTTGGCCAACTTCGTCATCTTCGTCAACTTGGCCAACTTCGTCCACTTCCACCGCATCCTCCACTTCGTCAAATTCGTCCACTTCCTCCACTTCTACACTTCGTGAACTTTGTCTAGTTCGTCCACTTCGTCCACTTCCTTCACTTCATCCATTTCGCCCACTTTTTTCCATTTCGTCACTTCGTCAACTTCTTCCACTTGGTCAACTTCCTCCACTTCCTCTGCTTCGTCCACTTCATCAACTTCGTCCACTTTGTCAACTTCCTCCACTTCGTCCACTTCCTCCTCTTCCTCCACTTCCTCCACTTCCTTCGCTTCCTCCGCTTCCTCCACTTCCTCCACGTCGTCCAGTTCGTCCACTTCGTCAACTTCGTCCACTTCGTCCACTTCGCCTACTTCGCCAACTTCCTCCACTTCCTCCACTTCCTCCACATCCTCCACTTCCTCAACTTCGTCCACTTCATCCACTTCACCCACTTCGTCCACTTCCTCCATTTCCTCAACTTCGTCCACTTCGCCCACTTCCTCCACTTCCTCAACTTCGTCCATTTCCTCCACTTCGTCAACTTCGTCCACTTCGTCCACTTCGTCCACTTCGTTTACTTCCTCAACTTCGTCCACTTCGTCAACTTCATCCACTTCGTAAATTTCGTAAATTTCGTCAACTTTGTCCACTTCGTTAAGTTGCTCCACTTAGTCCACTTCGCCACTTTGTCCACTTCCTCCACTTCCTCCACTTCTTCCACTTCGTCAACTTCATCCACTTCGTCGACTCCGTCAACTCCGTCCACTTCCTCCACTTCCACCGCATCCTCCACTTCCTCGACGTCGTCAACTTCGTCCATTTTCTCCACTTCGTCCACTTCGTCAACTTCCTCCACTTCCTCCACTTCCTCCACTTCGTTTACTTCCTCCACTTTCTCCACTTCGTCCTCCACTTCCTCCACTTCCTCAACTTCGTCCACTTCCTCAACTTCATCCACTTCATAAATTTCGTAAATTTCGTCAACTTTGTCCACTTTGTTAAGTTGCTCCACTTAGTCCACTTCGCCACTTTGTCCACATCCTCCACTTCCTCCACTTCTTCCACTTCGTCAACTTCGTCCACTTCGTCGACTCCGTCAACTCCGTCAACTCCGTCCACTCCGTCCACTTCCTCCACTTCCACCGCATCCTCCACTTCCTCGACTTCGTCAAATTCGTCCACTTTGCCACTTCCTCCACGTCCTTCACTTCCCCCACTTCCTCCACTTCCTCAACTTTCTCCACTTCCTCCACTTCATCCACTTCGTCCACTTCCTGCACTTCGTCAACTTCGTCCACTTTGCCACTTCCTCCACTTCCTTCACTTCCTCCACTTCCTCCACTTCCTCAACTTCGTCCACTTCGTCCACTTCGTCCACTTTCAGCACTTCGTCAACTTCATGAATTTCGTCAACTTCTTCAACTTCGTCCACTTTGTCAACTTCGTAGACTTTCTCAACATCGTCCACTTCATTCACTTCCTCCTCTTCCTGCACTACCTCAACTTCCTCCCCTTCCTCCACTTTGTCCACTTCGTCCACTTCGTACACTTACTCCACTTCCTCCACTTCCTCCCCTTCTTCCACTTCCTGCACTTCCTCCCCTTCCTCCACTTCCTCCGCTTCCTCCGCTTCCTCCGCTTGCTCTACTTCGTCCACGTCGTCCACTTCATCCACTTCGCCCACTTCGCCCACTTCCTCCACTTCCTGCACTTCATCCAATTGGTCCACTTCGTCAACATCGTCCACTTCGTCAACTTCGTCCACTTCCTCCACTTTCTCCACTTCCTCCACTTCGTCAACTTCGTCCACTTCCTCCACTTCTTCGACTTCGTCAACTTCGTCCAGTTTGTCCAGTTCCTCCACTTCCTACACTTTGTGCACTGCCTCCACTTCCTTCGCTTCATCCTCTTCATCCGCTTCCTGCACTTCCTCCGCTTCGTCCACATCCTTCCGTTCCTCCACTTCATCCATTTCGCCAACTTCGTCCAGTTCGTCCACTTTGTTCACTTCGTCCACTTCGTCCAATTCTCCACTTCCTCCGCTTCCTCCACTTCCTCCACTTAGTACACTTCCTCCCCTTCCTCCCCTTCCTCCACTTCCTCCGCTTCCTCCACTTCCTGCACGTCCTCCACTTCGTCCACTTCGCCCACTTCGCCCATTTCCTCCACTTCCTCCACTTCGTCCAATTGGTCCACTTCGTCCACTTCGTCCTCTTCGTCCACTTCGTTCACGTCGTCCACTTCGTCCACTTTGTCCACTTCGTCAACTTCGTCCACTTTGTCCACTTCGTCAACTTCGTCCACTTTGTCCACTTCGTCAACTTCGTCCACTTCGCCAACTTTGTCAACTTCCTGCACTTCGTCCACTTTGTCCACTTCCTCCGCTTCCTCCGCTTCGTCAACTTCGTCCACTTTGCCACTTCCTCCAGTTCTTCCGCTTCGTCCACTTCCTCCGCTTCGTAGACTTCGTCCACTACTTCAACTTCCTGCACTTCCTCCGCTTCCTCCACTTCCTTCGCTTCGTCCGCTTCCTACGCTTCCTCCACTTCATCAACTTCGTCCACTTCGTCCACTTCGTCAAGTTTGTCAACTTTGTCCACTTCATTCACTTCGTCCACTACCTCCACTTCCTGCACTTCCTCCGCTTCGTCCACTTCGCCACTTCGTCACTTCTTACACTTCCGCAACTTCCTCCACTTCCTCCACTTCGTCATCTTCGTCCACTTCGTGCACTTCGCTCACTTCGTCAACTTTTCCAACTTCGTCAACTTGGCCAACTTCGTCCCCTTCCTCCACTTCGTCCACTTCGTCGACTTTGTCAACTCCGTCAACTCCGTCCACCTCGTCCACTTCCTCCGCTTCTTCCGCTTCCTTCCCATACTCCACTTTGTCAACTTCGTCCACGTCTTCCACTTGGCGAACTTCGTGAACTTCGTCAACTTGGCCAACTTTGTCCACTTCCTCGACTTCCTCCACTTCATCAACTTCGTCCACTTCGTCCACTTCGTCCACTTCGTCCACTTCGTTCACTTCGTCAACTTGGCCAACTTCGTCCCCCTTCGTCCACTTCATCCACTTCGTCCACTTGGTCCACTTCGTCAACTCCGTCAACTCCGTCCACCTTCCCTTCCTCCACTTCGTCAACTTCGTCCACTTCGTCAACTTCGTCCATGTCGTCCACTTGGCGAACTTCGTGAACTTCGTCAACTTGGCCAACTTCGTCCACTTCCTCCGCTTCCTCCGCTTCCTCCACTTCCTCCGCTTCCTCCACTTCCTCCACTTTGTCCACTTCGTCCACTTCATTTACTTCATCAACTTCGTCCACCTCGCCCACTTCGCCCACTTCCTCCGCTTCCTCAACTTCGTGGACTTCGTCCACTTCGCGAACTTCTTCCACTTCGTCCACTTCCTCCAGTTCCTCCAGTTCCTCCAGTTCCTCCGCTTCCTCCGCTTCCTCAACTTCGTCCACTTTGCCACTTCCTCCATTTCCTCCGCTTCGTCCACTTCATCCACTTCCTCCACTTCGTAGACTTCCTCCACTTTCTCCACTTCCTCTGCTTCCTCCACTTCCTTCGCTTCGTCCGCTTCCTCTGCTTCCTCCACTTCGTCAACTTTGTCCACTTCGTCTACTTCGTCAACTTTGTCAACTTCGTCCACTTCGTCCACTTCGTCCACTACCTCCACTTCCTTCACTTCCTCCGCTTCGTCCACTTCGCCACTTCGTCACTTCTTACACTTCCGCAACTTCCTCCACTTCCTCGACTTCCTCCACTTCGCCAACTTCGTCCACTTCGTCCACTTGTCAACTTGGCCAACTTCGTCCCCTTCGTCCACTTCATCCACTTCGTCCACTTTGTCGACTTTGTCAACTCTGTCAACTCCGTCCACCTCGTCCACTTCTTCTGCTTCTTCCGCTTCCTTCCCTTCCTCCACTTCGTCCAAGTCGTTCACTTGGCGAACTTCGTGAACTTCGTCAACTTGGCCAACTTCGTCCACTTCCTCGACTTCCAACACTTCGTCAACTTCGTCAACTTTGCCAACTTCGTCAACTTGGCCAACTTCGTCCCCTTCGTCCACTTCATCCACTTCGTCAACTTCGTCAACTCCGTCCACCTTCCCTTCCTCGACTTCGTCAACTTCGTCCACGTCGTCCACTTGGCGAACTTCGTGAACTTGGTCAACTTGGCCAACTTCGTCCACTTCCTCCACTTCCTCCGCTTCCTCCGCTTCCTCCGCTTCCTCCACTTCCTCCGCTTCCTCCACTTCCTCCACTTCCTCCACTTTGTCCACTTCCTCCACTTCATTTACTTCATCAACTTCGTCCACTTCGCCCACTTCGCCCACTTCCTCAACTTCGTCGACTTCGTCCACTTCGCGAACTTCATCCACTTCCTCCGCTTCGTCAACTTCGTCCACTTTCCCACTTCCTCCAGTTCCTCCGCTTCGTCCACTTCATCCACTTCCTCCACTTCGTAGACTTCCTCCACTTCCTCCACTTCCTCCGCTTCCTCCACTTCCTTCGCTTCGTCCGCTTCCTACGCTTCCTCCGCTTCGTCAACTTCGTCCACTTCGTTCACTTCGTCCACTTCGTCAACTTTGTCAACTTCGTCCACTTCGTCCACTACCTCCACTTCCTGCACTTCCTCCGCTTCGTCCACTTCGCCACTTCGTCACTTCTTACACTTCCGCAACTTCCTCCATTTCCTCCACTTCCTCCACTTCGTCAACTTCGTCCACTTCGTTCATTTCGTCAACTTTGCCAACTTCGTCAACTTCGCCAACTTCGTCCCCTTCGTCCCCTTCGTCCACTTCATCCACTTCGTCCACTTCGTCCACTTCGTCAACTCCGTCAACCCCGTCCACCTCATCCACTTCCTCCGCTTCTTCCGCTTCCTTGCCTTCCTCCACTTCGTCAACTTCGTCCACGTCGTCCACTTGACGAACTTCGTCAACTTGGCCCACTTCGTCCACTTCCACCACTTCCTCCGCTTCCTCCACTTCCTCCGCTTCCTGCACTTCCTCCACTTCGTGCACTTCGTCCACTTCATTTACTTCATCAACTTCATCCACTTCGCCCACTTCCTCCACTTCCTCAACTTCGTCGACTTCGCGAACTTCATCCACTTTCTCCACTTCCCCCACTTCTTCCACTTCTACAACTTCGTCCAGTTCATCCAGTTCCTCCACTTCCTCCACTTTGTCCACTTCCTCCACTTACTCCACTTCCTTCGCTTCATTCGCTTCGTCCACTTCCTCCCGTTCCTCCACTTCATCCATTTCACCAACTTCGTCCAGTTCGTCCACTTTGTCCACTTCGTCAACTTCGTCCACCTCATCCACTTCGTCCACTTCTTCCGCTTCCTTCCCTTCCTCCATTTCGTCAACTTCGTTCACTTCGTCCACGTCGTCCACTTGGCGAACTTCGTGAACTTCGTCAACTTGGCCAACTTCGTCCACTTCCTCCACTTCCTCCGCTTCCTCCACTTCCTCCACTTTTTCCACTTCGTCCACTTCATTTACTTTATCAACTTCGTCCATTTCGCCCACTTCCTCCACTTCCTCCACATCGTCCACTTCGTCCACTTCGCGAACTTCATCCACTTCATCCACTTCCTCCACTTCCTCCACTTCCTCCACTTCCCCCACTTCTTCCACTTCGTCAACTTCGTCTAGTTCGTCTACTTCCTCCACTTCCTCCACTTCCTCCACTTCCTCCACGTCATTTACTTCATCAACTTCGTCCACTTCGTCAACTTCGTCCACTTCGCCCACTTCCTCCACTTCCCCCACTTCATCGACTTCGTCCACTTCGCGAACTTCATCCACTTCCTCCACTTCCCACACTTCTTCCAGTTCGTCAACTTCGTCCAGTTCGTCCACTTCCTCCACTTCCTCCACTTTGTCCACTTCCTCCACTTCCTCCGGCTCATCCGCTTCCTCCATTTCCTCCGCTTCCTCCACTTACTCCCTTTCCTCCACTTCCTCCACTTCATCCATTTTGCCCACTTCGTCCACTTCGTCCACTTCCTTCACTTCCTCCACTTCCTCCACTTCGTCAGCTTCGTCCACTTCCTACACTTCCTCCACTTCCTCCACTTCCTCAACTTCGTCCACTTTGTTCACTTCGTGCACTTCGTAGACTTCGTCAACTTCGTCCACTTCCTTCACTTCCTCCACTTCGTCCACTTCGTACACTTACTCCACTTCCTCCACTTCCTCCCCTTCCTCCCCTTCCTCCCCTTCCTCCCCTTCCTCCACTTCCTTCGCTTCCTCCGCTTCCTCTGCTTCCTCCCCTTCCTCCACTTCCTCCACGTCGTCTTCTTCATCCACTTCCTCCACTTCCTCCACTTCCTCCGCTTCCTCCACTTCCTTCGTTCCCTCGGCTTCCTCCGCTTCCTCCACTTGGTTAACTTCGTCCACTTCGCCACTTGCTCCACTTCTTCCACTTCCTCCACTTTCTCCACGTCGTCCACTTCATCAACTTCTTCAACTTCGTCCACTTCGCCCACTTCGCCCACTTCCTCCACTTCCTCCACTTCCTCCACTTCGTCCACTTCCTCCACTTCCTCCACTTCGTCCACTTTGTCCACTTCCTCCACTTCCTCCGCTTCCTCCGCTTCCTCAGCTTCATCCGCTTCCTCCGCTTCCTCCACTTCCTCCACTTCCTCCCTTTCCTCCACTTCCTCCACTTCATCCATTTCGCCACTTCGTCCACTTCGTCTACCTCGTGCACTTCGTCAACTTCGTCAATTTCATCAATTTCTTCAACTTCGTCCACTTTGTCCACTTCGTCCACTTCGTAGACTTCGTCAACTTCGTCAACTTCGTTCACCTCCTCCACTTCCTCCCTTTCCTCCGCTTCCTCCACTTCCTCCACTTCATCCATTTCGCCCACTTCGTCCACTTCCTCCACTTCCTCCACTTCCTGCACTTCGTCCAATTGGTCGACTTTGTCAACTTAGTCCAATTCCTCCGCTTCGTCCACTTCCTCCACTTCCTCAATTTCCTCCACTTCTTCCACTTCGTCAATGTCGTCCACTTCCTCCACTTTGTCCACTTCCTCCACTTCCTCCGCTTCCTCCACTTCTTCTGCTTCATCCGCTTCCTCCACTTTGTCCACTTCCTCCACTTCCTCCACTTCATGCATTTCGACGACTTCGTCCACTTCTCCACTTCCTCCACTTCATGCAAGTGGATGAAGTGGATGAAGTGGCGAAATGGACGAAGCAAAGGAAGTGGACGACGTGGATGAACTGGAAGAAGTTCACAAACTTGACAAAGTGGACGAAGTTGACGAAGTGGAAGAATTTGACGAAGTGGAGGAAGTTGACGAAGTGGAGGAAGTGGAGGAAGTGGAGCAAGTGGAGGAAGTAGACGACGTGGAGGAAGTGGAGGAAGTGGAGGAAGTGGAGGAAGTTGACTAAGTGGAGGATGTGGACTAAGTGGTCGAAGTTAACGAAGTGGAGGAAGTGGAGGAAGTGGGCGAACTGGGCGAAGTAGACGAAGTGGACAAAGTTGAGGAAATGGAGGAAGTGGAGGAAGTGTACGAAGTGGACGAAGTGGGCGAAGTGGACGATGTCGACGAAATGGAAGAAGTGGGCGAAGTGGACGAAGTAGACGAAGTGGAGGAAGTGGACGAAGTTGACGAAGTGGAGGAAGTGGAGGAAGTGGAGGAAGTGGACGATGTGGACGAAGTGGAGAAAGTTAAGGAAGTGGAGGAAGTGGAGGAAGTGAAGGAAGTGGAGGAAATGGCGACGTGGACGAAGTTTACGAAGTGGAGGAAGTGGAGGAAGCGGTGGAATTGGAGGAAGGGGACAATGTTGACGGAGTTGATGGAGTTGACGGAGTCGACGAAGTGGACGAAGTGGACGAAGTGGACGAAGTGGGGGAAGTGGAGGAAGTGGAGGAAGTGGACAAAGTGGCGAAGTGGCGAAGTGGACCAACTTAACGAAGTGGACAAAGTTGACGAAGTTTACGAAGTTGACGAAGTGGATGAAGTTGACGAAGTGGACGAAGTTCACGAAGTGGAGGAAGTGGAGGACGAAGTGGAGGAAGTGGAGGAAGTAAAAGAAGTAGAGGAAGTGGACGAAGTGGACGAAGTTGACCAAGTGGACGAAGTGGAGGAAGCGGAGGAAGTTGACGAAGTTGAGGAAAGTGAGGAAGTGGAGGAAGTGGGCGAACTGCGCGAAGTGGACGAAGTGGACGAAATTGAGGAAATGGAGGAAGTGGAGGAAGTGGACGAAGTAGGCGAAGTGGACGAAGTCGACGAAGTGGACGAAGTCGACGAAGTGGACGAAGTGGATGAGGTTGACGAAGCAGAGGAAGTGGACGAAGTGGACGAAGTAGCGAACTGGCGAAGTGGCGAAGTGGACGACCTTAACGAAGAGGGCAAAGTTGATGAAGTGTATGAAGTGGACGAAGTGGAGGAAGTGGACGAAGTAGACGAAGTGGAGGAAATGGACTAAGTGGACGAAGTTGACCAAGTGGACGAAGAGAAGGAAATGGAGTTAAGGAAGTGGAGGAAGTTCGGAAGTGGCAGAAATGACGAAGTGGCGAAGTGGACGAAGCGGAGGAAGTTGATGAAGTGGACGAAGTTGACGAAGTTGATGAAGTGGACAAAGCTTATCAAGTGGACGAAGTTGACGAAGTGGACGAAGTTGATGAAGCGGGGCAAGCGGAGGAAGCGGAGGAAGTGGAGGAAGTGGAGGAAGTGGAGGAAGAGGAGGAAGTGGACGAAGTTGACAAAGTTGATGAAGTGGACGAAGTTGAGGAAGTGGAAGAAGTGGAGGAAGTGGAGGAAGTGGACGATGTGGACGAAGTGGACGAAGTGGAGGAAGTGAACAAAGTGGACGGAGTTGACGAAATTGACGAAGTGGAGGAAGTGGAGGAAGTGGACGAAATTGACGAAGTTGACGAAGTGGACAAAGTGGAGGAAGTGGACGAAGTGGAGAAAGATGAGGAAGTGGAGCAAGTTAAGGAAGTGGAGGAAGTGGCGAAGTGGAGGAAGTAGCAAAGTGGAGGAAGTGGAGGAAGTGGACGAAGTGGATGAAGTGGACGAAGTAGACGGAGTTGACGGAGTTGACAGAGTTGACGGAGTGCACGAAATGGCGAAGTGGATGAAGTTGACGAAGTGAAGGAAGTGGACGAAATGGCGAAGTGGCGAAGTGGCGAAGTGGCGAAGTGGCGAAGTGGATGAAGTGGACCAACTTAACGAAGTGGAAAATGTTGATGAAGTTTAGAAAGTTGACGAAGTGGAGGAAGTGGAGGAAGTGGAGGAAGTGGCGAAGTGGCGAAGTGGAGGAAGTAAACGAAGATGAGGAAGTAAAGGAAGTGGACGAAGTAAACGAAGTGGAGGAAGTGGACTAAGTGGACGAAGTTGAGGACACGGAGGAAGTGGACGAAGTGGACGAAAGGGACGAAGTGGAGGACGTGTACGAAGTGGAGGAAGTAAACGAACTGGAGGAAGTAAACGAAGTGCAGGAAGTGGAGGAAGTCGACGAAGGGGACGAAGTGCAGGAACTGTACGAAGTGGAGGAAGTGGAGGAAGTGGACTAAGTGGACGAAGTTGACCAAGAGGACGAATTGGAGGAAGTGGACGAAGTTGACGAAGTGGAGGAAGTGGAGGAAGTGGACGAAGTGGACGAAGTTGACGAAGTGGAGAAAGTTGTGGAAGTGGAGGAAGTGGAGGAAGTGAAGGAAGTTGAGGAATTGGCGAAGTGGACGAAGTTGACGAAGTGGAAGAAGTGGAGGAAGCGGTGGAAGTGGAGGACGTGGACGGAGTTGACAGAGTTTACGGAGTCGACGATGTTGACGAAGTGGAGGAAGTGGAGAAAGTCGCGAAGTGGAGAAGTGGACGAAGTGGACCAACTTAACGAAGTTGACAAAGTTGACGAAGTTTACGAAATTGACGAAGTGGATGAAGTTGACGAAGTGGACGAAGTTGAGGAAGTGGAGGACGAAGTGGAGGACGAAGTGGAGGAAGTGGAGGAAGTAAACAAAGTGGAGGAAGTAAAAGAAGTGGAGGAAGTGGGGGAAGTTGACTAAGTGGATGAAGTTGACCAAGTGGACGAAGTGGAGGAAGGGGAGGAAGTGGACGAAGTTGAGGAAGTGAAGGAAGTGGAGGAAGTGGGCGAACTGGGCGAAGTGGACGAAGTGGACAAAGTTGAGGAAATGGAGGAAGTGTACGAAGTGGACGAAGTGGGCGAAGTGGACGAAGTGAGCGAAGTGGACGAAGTGGATGAATTTGACGAAGTGGAGGAAGTGGACGAACTTGACGAAGTTGAGGAAGTGGAGGAAGTGGACGAAGTGGAGGAAGTGGAGGAAGTGGAGGAAGTGGACGATGTGGACGAAGTGGAGCAAGTTGAGGAAGTGGAGGAAGTGGAGGAAGTGAAGGAAGTGGAGGAAATGGCGACGTGGACGAAGTTGACGAAGTGGAGGAAGAGGAGGAAGCGGCAGAATTGGAGGAGGGGGACGGAGTTGACGGAGTCGATGAAGTGGACGAAGTTGACGAAGTGGAGGAAGTGGAGGAAGTGGAGGAAGAGGAGGAAGTGGAGGAAGTTGACAGTTGACGAAGTGGATGAAGTTGATGAACTGGACGAAGTGGAGGAAGTGGACGAAGTTGACGAAGTTGACGAAGTGGACGAAGTGGACGAAGCGGAGGAAGTGGACGAAGTGGACGAAGTTGACAAAGTTGATGAAGTGGACAAAGAGGACGAAGTTGACAAAATGGACGAACAGGAGGAAGTGGACGAACTGGAGGAAGTGGAGGAAGTGGACGAAGTTGACGAAGTGGACGAAGTTGACGAAGTGGGCGAAGCGGAGGATGTGGACAAAGCGGAGGGAGTGCAGGAGGTGGACAAAGTGGTCGAAGTTGACAAAGTTTATGAAGTGGAGAAAGTGGACGAAGTTGACGAAGCGGGGCAAGCGGAGGAAGTGGAGGAAGTGGAGGAAGTGGAGGAAGTGGAGGAAGAGGAGGAAGTGGACGAAGTGGACGAAGTGGACGAAGATGATAAAGTTGACGAAGTGGACGAAGTTGATGAAGTGGACGAAGTGGACGAACTGGAGGAAGTGGAGGAAGTGGAGGAAGTGGACGAAGAGGACAAAGGTGTGCAAGTGGAGGAGGTGGAGGAAGTGAAGGAAGTGGAGCAATTGGCGAAGTGAACGAAGTTGACGATGTGGAAGAAGTGGAGGAAGCGGTGGAAGTGGAGGACGTGGACGGAGTTGACGGAGTTGATGAAGTGGAGGAAGTGGAGGAAGTGACGAAGTGGACGAAGTGGACCAACTTAACAAAGTTGACAAAGTTGAGGAAGTGGAGGAAGTGGAGGACGAAGTGGAGGAAGTGGAGGTAGTAAACGAAGTGGAGGAAGTAAAAGAAGTGGAGGAAGTGGGGGAAGTTGACTAAGTGGACGAAGTTGACCAAGTGGAGGAAGTGGACGAAGTTGAGGAAGTGGAGGAAGTGGGCGAACTAGGCGAAGTCGACGAAGTGGACAAAGTTGAGGAAATGGAGGGAGTGGAGGAAGTGTACGAAGTGGACGAAGTGGACGAAGTGGACGAAGTGGACGAAGTGGGCGAAGTGGACGATGTTGACGAAGTTGACGAAGTGGAGGAAGTGGACGAAGTGGACGAAGTTGACGAAGTGGACGAAGTGGAGGAAGTGGACGATGTGGACGAAGTGGAGAAAGTTGAGGAAGTGGAGGAAGTGGAGGAAGTGAAGGAAGTGGAGGAAATGGCGACGTGGACGAAGTTGACGAAGTGGAGGAAGCGGTGGAATTGGAGGAAGGGGACGGTGTTGACGGAGTTGACAGAGTCGACGAAGTGGACGAAGTGGGGGAAGTGGAGGAAGCTGAGGAAGTGGACAAAGTGGCGAAGTGGCGAAGTGGACCAACTTAACGAAGTGGACAAAGTTGACGAAGTGGAGAAAGTGGAGGAAGTGGACGAAGTGGAGGACGAAGTGGAGGAAGTGGAGGTAGTAAACGAAGTCGAGGAAGTAAAAGAAGTGGAGGAAGTGGGGGAAGTTGACGAAGTGGACGAAGTTGAGTACACGGAGGAAGTGGACGAAGTGGACGAAGGGGACAAAGTGGAGGACGTGTACGAAGTGGAGGAAGTAAACGAAGTGGAGGAAGTAAACGAAGTGGAGGAAGTGGACTAAGTGGACGAAGTTGAGGACACGGAGGAAGTGCACGAAGGGGACGAAGTGGAGGAAGTGTACGAAGGGGAGGAAGTGGAGGAATTAAACGAAGTGGAGGAAGTGGAGGAAGTGGACTAAGTGGACGAAGTTGACCAAGTGGACGAATTGGAGGAACTGGACGAAGTTGAGGAAGTGGACGAAGTGGACGAAGTGGACGAAGTGGAGGAAGTGTACGAAGTGGAGGAAGTGGGCGAAGTGGGCGAAGTGGACGAAATCGACGAAGTGGACGAAGTGGACGAGGTTGACGAAGTGGAGGAAGTGGAGGAAGCGGAGGAAGTGCAGGAAGTGGACGAAGTGGAGGAAGTGGACGGAGTTGACGGAGTGGACGAAATTGACTAAGTGGAGGAAGTGGACAAAGTGGAGGAAGTGGAGGAAGCGGAGGAAGTGGAGGAAGTAGCGAAGTGGCGAAGTGGACGAAGTGGACCAACTTAACGAAGTGGACAAAGTTGACGAAGTTTACGAAGTGGACGAAGTGGATGAAGTTGACGAAGTGGACGAAGTGGATGAAGTTGACGAAGTGGACGAAGTGGACGAAGTGGATGAAGTTGACGAAGTGGACGAAGTGGACAAAGTGGACGAAGTGGACGAAGTTGACGAAATTGACGAGGTTGACAAAGTGGACGAAGTTGACGAAGTGGAGAAAATGGAGAAAATTGAGGAAGTGGAGGAAGTTAAGGAAGTGGTGCAAGTGGCGAAGTGGAGGAAGTGGCAAAGTGGAGGAAGTGCACGTAGTTGACGGAGTTGACGTAGTGGACGAAATGGACGAAGTGGACGAAGTGGAGGAAATAGAGGAAGTTGAGAAAGTTGAGGAAGTGGCAAAGTGGACGAAGTTGACGAAGAGGAGGAAGCGGAAGAAGTGGCGGAAGTTGAGGAAGTGAACGGAGTTGACGGAGTCGGCGAATTGCACGAAGTTGACAAAGTGGACGAAGTTGACGAAGTGGAGGAAGTAGAGGAAGTGGAGGAGGTGGAGGAAGTGGACGAATTGGACGACGTAGAGGACGAAGTGCAGAAAGTTGACGAAGTGGAGGAAGTGGAGGAATTAAACGAAGTGGAGGAAGTGGAGGAAGTGGACTAAGTGGACAAAGTTGACCAAGTGGACGAATTCGAGGCAGTGGACGAAGTTGAGGAAGTGGAGGAAGTGGAGGAAGTGGACGAAGTGGAGGAAGTGGACGAAGTTGACGAAGTGGAGAAACTTGTGGAAGTGGAGGAAGTGTACGAAGTGGAGGAAGTGGGTGAAGTGGGCGAAGTGGACGAAATCGACGAAGTGGACGAAGTGGACGAGGTTGACGAAGTGGAGGAAGTGGAGGAAGCGGAGGAAGTGCAGGAAGTGGACGAAGTGGAGGAAGTGGACGGAGTTGATGGAGTGGACGAAGTTGACTAAGTGGAGGAAGTGGACAAAGTGGAGGAAGTGGAGGAAGCGGAGGAAGTGGAGGAAGTAGCGAAGTGGCGAAGTGGACGAAGTGGACCAACTTAACGAAGTGGACAAAGTTGACGAAGTTGACGAGGTGGACGAAGTGGATGAAGTTGATGAAGTGGACGAAGTGGACAAAGTGGACGAAGTGGACGAAGTTGACTAAATTGACGAGGTTGACAAAGTGGACGAAGTTGACGAAGTGGAGAAAATGGAGAAATTTGAGGAAGTTTAGGAAGTTAAGGAAGTGGTGCAAGTGGCGAAGTGGAGGAAGTGGCAAAGTGGAGGAAGTGCAGGAAGTGGAGGTAGTGGAGGAAGTGCACGGAGTTGACGTAGTGGACGAAATGGACGAAGTGGACGAAGTGGAGGAAATAGAGGAAGTTGAGAAAGTGGAGGAAGTGGCAAAGTGGACGAAGTTGACGAAGAGGAGGAAGCGGAAGAAGTGGCGGAAGTTGAGGAAGTGAACGGAGTTGACGGAGTCGGCGAAGTGCACGAAGTTGACAAAGTGGACGAAGTTGACGAAGTGGAGGAAGTGGAGGAAGTGGAGGAGGTGGAGGAAGTGGACGAATTTGACGAAGTAGAGGACGAAGTGCAGAAAGTGGACGAAGAGGAGGAAGTGGAGGAAGTGGACGATGTTGAGTAAGTTGACAAAGTGGACGAAATGGAGGAAGTGGACGAAGGGGACGAAGTGGAAGAAGTGTACAAAGTGGATGAACTGGGCAAGGTTGAGGAAGCGGGCGAAGCGGGCAAAGTGGACGGAGTGGATGAAGTGGATGAAGTGGAGGAAGTTTAGGAAGGGGAGGAAGTAGAGGAAGCGGAGGAAGCAGACGAAGTGGAGGAATTGGAGGAGGTGGAGGTGTACGAACTGGACGAACTGGACGAAGTTCACGAAGTGGAGGAAGTGGCGAAAGTGGAGGAAGTGGGGGAAGTGGAAGAAGTGACAAAGTGGCGAAATGGAGGAAGCAGAGGAAGTGTAGGAAGTGGACAAAGTGGAGGAACTGGACGAAGTTGACAAAGTGGACGAAGTGGACGAAATTGACGTAAAGGAGGAAGTGGACGAAGTGGAGGAAGTGGAGGAAGTGGACGAAGTGGACCAATTAGATGAAGTGGAGGAAGTGGAGGAAGTGGAGGAAGTGGAGGAAGTGGGCGAAGTGGGCGAAGTGGACGAAGTGGATGAAGTTGAGGAAGTTGACGAAGTGGACGACGTGGAGGAAGTAGAGGAAGCGGAGGAAGCCGAGGAAGCCGAGGAAACGAAGGAAGTGGAGCAAGGGGAGGAAGTGGAGGGAGTGGAGTAAGTGTACGAAGTGGACGAAGTGGACGAAGTGGACGAAGTGGACGAAGTGGACGAAGTGGACGAAGTGGACGAAGTGGAGGAAGTGGAGGTAGTGGAGGAAGTGGAGGAAGTGGACTAAGTGGACGAAGTTGACCAAGTGGACAAATTGGAGGAAGTGGACGAAGTTGAGTAAGTGGAGGAAGTGGAGGAAGTGGACGAAGTTGACGAAGTGGAGAAAGTTGTGGAAGTGGAGGAAGTGAAGGAAGTGGAGGAATTGGCGAAGTGGACGAAGTTGACGAAGTGGAAGAAGTGGAGGAAGCGGTGGAAGTGGAGGACGGGGACGGAGTTGACGGAGTCGACGAAGTGGACCAAGTGGAGGAAGTGGTGGAAGTGGAAAAAGTGGCAAAGTGGCGAAGTGGACGAAGTGGACCAACTTAACGAAGTTGACAATGTTGACGAAGTTTACGAAATTGACGAAGTGGATTAAGTTGACGAAGTTGACGAAGTGGACGACGTGGAGGAAGTGGAGGAAGCCGAGGAAGCGAAGGAAGTGGAGCAAGGGGAGGAAGTGGAGGGAGTGGAGTAAGTGTACGAAGTGTACGAAGTGGACGAAGTGGACGAAGTGGACGAAGTGGACGAAGTGGACGAAGTGGACGAAGTGGACGAAGTGGACGAAGTGGACGAAGTGGACGAAGTGGACGAAGTGGAGGAAGTGGACGAAGTGCAGGTAGTGGAGGAAGTGGAGGAAGTGAACGATGTGGACGAAGTGGACGAAATTGACGAAGTTGACGAAGTCTACGAAGTAGTCGAAGTGGACAGAGTGGACGAAGTTGAAGAAGTTGAAGAAGTTGACGAAATTGACGAAGTTGACGAAGTGGACGAAGTTTACGAAGTGGACGAAGATGACGAAGTGGACGAAGTTGACGAAGTGAACGAAATGGACAAGTGGAGAAAGTTGAGGAAATGGAGGAAGTGGAGGAAGTGAAGGAAGTGGCCAAGTGGACGAAGTTGACGAAGTGGAGGAAGGGGAGAAAGCGGAGGAAGTGGACGAAGTGGACAGAGTTGACGAAGTGGACGAAGTTGACAAAGTGGAGGAAATGGACGAAATGGCGAATTGTCGAAGTGGCGAAGGGGTGAAGTGGCGGAGTGGCGAAGTGGACGATGTGGGCCAACTTAACGAAGTGGACAAAGTTGACAAAGTTTACAAAGTTGACGAAGTGGACGAAGTGGAGGACGAAGTGGAGGACGAAGTGGAGGAAGTGGAGGAAGTAAACGAGGTGGAGGAAGTGGAGGAAGTGGACGAAGTAGACCAAGTGGAGGAATTGGAGGTAGTGGACGAAGTTGAGGAAGTGGAGGAAGTCGAGGAAGTGGAGGAAGTGGGCGAACTGGGCGAAGTGGACGAAATTGACGAAGTGGACGAAGTGGACGAAGTGGACGAAGTCTGCGAAGTGGACGAAGTGGACGAGGTTGACGAAGTGGAGGAAGTGGACGAAGCGGAGGAAGTGTAGGAAGTGGAGAAAGTGGATGAAGTGGAGGAAGTGGACGAAGTTGACAGAGTTGAAGGAGTGGACGAAGAAGGCGAAGTGGACGAAGTGGATGAAGTGGCGAAGTGGCAAAGTGGACGAAGTGGACCAACTAAACGAAGTGGACTAAGTTGAGAAAGTTTACAAAGTTGACGAAGTGGATGATGTTGACGAAGTGGAGGAAGTGGACGAATTGGACGAAGTGGACAAAGTAGACGAAGTTGACGAAATTGACGAAGTTGACAAAGTGGAGGAAGTGGAGGAAGTTGACGAAGTTGACGAAGTTAAGGAAGTGGAGGAAGTGGCGAAGTGGAGGAAGTGGAGGAAGTGGCGAAGTGGAGGAAGTGGCGGAGGTGCACGGAGTTGACGGAGTTGACGGAGTGGACGATGTTGACGAAGTGGATGAAGTGGACGAAGTTAAGGAAGTGGAGGAAGTGGAGGAAGTGGAGAAAGTTGACGAAGTTGAGGAAGTGGACGGAGTTGACGAAGTGGACGAAGTGCACGAAGTGGGCGAAGTGCACGAAGTGGATGAAGTGCACGAAGTGGAGCAAGTGTAGGAAGTGGACGAAGTGGGGAAGTGGACGAAGTGGACCAAGTTAACGAAGTGGAAAATTTGACGAAGTTTGCGAAGTTGACGAAGTGGACGAAGTTAACGAAGTGGAGGAACTGGACCAAGTAGTCGAAGTGGACGAAGAGGACGAAGTGGAGGACGAAGTGCAGGAAGTGGACGAAGTGGAAGAAGAGGAGGAAGTGGAGGAAGTTGAGGCAGTTGACAAAGTGGACGAAGTGGACGAAGTGGAGGAAATGGAGGAAGTGGACGAAGGGGACGAAGTGGAGGAAGTGTACAAAGTGGACGGACGAAGTGGCCAAAGTGGAGGAAGTGGAGGAAGCGGGCGAAGTGGGCGAAGTGCACGAAATGGATGAAGTGGAGCAAGTTGAGGAAGGGGAGGAAGTAGAGGAAGCGGAGGAAGCGGACGAAGTGGAGGAAGTGGAGGAAGTGTACGAAGTGGACGAACTGGACGAAGTTCACGAAGTGGAGGAAGTGGCGGAAGTGGAGGAAGTGGGGGAAGTGGAAGAAGTGACGAAGTGGCGAAATGGACGAAGCAAAGGAAGTGTAGCAAGTGGACGAAGTGGACGACGTGGAGGAAGTGGAGGAGGTGGAGGAAGTGGCGAAGTGGAGGAAGTGGCGAAGTGGAGGAAGTCGAGGAAGTGGAGGATGTGGAGGAAGTGGACGGAGTTGACGGAGTGGACGAAGTTGACGAAGTGGAGGAAGTAGAGGAGGTGGAGGAAGTGGACGAAATGGACGAAGTGGAGGAAGTGGAGGAAGTAAACGAAGTGGAGGAAGTGGACTAAGTGGACGAAGTTGACCAAGTGAATGAAGTGGAGGAAGTGGACGAAGTGGACGAAGTTGAGCAATTGGAGGAAGTGGGGGAAGTGGAGGAAATGGGTGAAGTGGACAAAGTTGACGAAGTGGACGAAGTTGAGGAAACGGAGGAAGTGGACGAAGGGGACGACGTGGACGAAGTGCACGAAGTGGAGGAAGTGGACGAAGTGGAGGAAGAAGCAGACGAGGTGGAGGAAGTGGAGGAAGTGGAGGAAGTTGACGAAGTGGAGGAAGTGGAGGAAGTTGACGAAGTGGAGGAAGTTGACGAAGTGGAGGAAGTGGAGGAAGTGGAAGAAGTTGAGGAAGTGGAGGAAGTGGGCGAAGTGGACGAAGGGGACGAAGTTGACGAAGTGGACGAAGTTGAGGAAGTGGACGAAGTGGTGGAAGTGGAGGAGGAAGTGGTGGAAGTGTACGAAGTGGAGGAAGTCGAGGATATGGAGGACGTGGAGGAAGTTGACGAAGTGGAGGAAGTGGAAAAAGTGGAGGATGTGGAGGAAGTGAACGAAGTGGAGGAAGTGGAGGAAGTTGACAAAGTTGACGAAGTGGACGAAGTTGACGAAGTGCACGAAGTGGATGAAGACAGCGAAGTGGGCGAAGTTGACGAAGATGACGAAGTGGAGGAAGGGGACGACGTGGAGGAAGTGGGAAGGGGGCAAAGTTGACGAAGCGGAGGAAGCGTTGGAAGTGGAGGAAGCAGAGGAAGCGGAGGAAATAGAGGAAGTGGACGAAATGGACGAAGTGGAGGAAGTGGAGGAAGTAAACGAAGTGCAGGAACTAAACGAAGTGGAGGAAGTGGATTAAGTGGACGAAGTTGACCAAGTGAATGAAGTGGAGGAAGTGAACGAAATTGACGAAGTCTTCGAAGATGACGAAGTTGACGAAGTTGACAAAGTTGACGAAGTGGATTAAGTTGATGAAGTTGACGAAGTTGACGAAGTGGAGTTAGTTGACGAAGTGAAGGAAGTGCAGGAAGTTGACTAAGTGGAGGAAGTGGAGGAAGTGCAGGAAGTGGACTAAGTGGACGAAGTGGAGGAAGTGGAGGAGGTGGAGGAAGTGGCGAAGTGGAGGAAATGGCGAAGTGGAGGAGGTCGAGGAAGTGGACGGAGTTGACGGAGTGGACGAAGTTGACGAAGTGGAGGAAGTAGAGGAGGTGGAGGAAGTGGACGAAATGGACTAAGTGGAGGAAGTGGAGGAAGTGGAGGAAGTGGAGGAAGTAAACGAAGTGCAGGAAGTAAACGAAGTGGAGGAAGTGGACGAAGTGGACGAAGTTGACCAAGTGAATGAAGTGGAGGAAGTGGACGAAGTGGACGAAGGTGAGCAATTGGAGGAAGTGGGGGAAGTGGAGGAAATGGGTGAAGTGGACAAAGTTGACGAAGTGGATGAAGTTGAGGAAACGGAGGAAGTGGACGAAGGTGACGAAGTGGACGAAGTGGACGAAGTTGACGAAGTTGACAAAGTGGACGATGTGGAGGAAGTTGACGAAGTGGACGAAGTGGGCGAAGTGGGCGAAGTGGACGAAGTGGACGAAGTGGACGAAGTGGAAGAAGTGTATGAGGTTGACGAAGTGGAGGAAGTGGAGGAAGTGGACGAAGCTGATAAAATTGACGAACTAGAGGAAGTGGAGGAAGTGGAGGAAGTGGGGGAAGTGAAGGAAGTGGAGGAAGTGGAGGAAGCGGTGCAAGTGGACGAAGTTGACGAAGTTGATGAAATGAAGGAAGTGGTGGAAGTGGAGGAAGTGGAAGAAGTTGATGAAGTTGAGGAACTTGACGATGTGGACGAGGTAGACGAAGTGTACGAAGTGGACGAAGTGGATGAAGTTGACAAGTTGACGAAGTTGACGAAATGGAAGAAGTGGAGGAAGTGGAGGATGTGGACGAAGCTGAGGAAGTTGACGAAGTGGACGAAGTTCACAAAGTGGACGAAGTAGACGAAGTGGACGAAGTGGACGAAATGGACGAAGTGGAGGAAGTCGACGAATTGGACGAAGTTGAGGAAGTGGAGGAAATTGACGAAGTGGACGAAGTGTATAAAGTGACGAAGTCGACGAACTGGAGGAATAGGGGGAACTGGAGGAAGTGGACGAAGTGGAGGGAGTGGAGGAAGTGGAGGAAGTAGGCGAAGTCGGCGAAGTGGACGAACTCAACGAAGTGGACGAACTCAACGAAGTGGACGAAGTGGACGAAGTGGACGAAGTGGACAAAGTGGACGAAGTGGACGAAGTAGACGAGGTGGACGAAGTCTACGAAGTGGACGAACTGGACATAGTGGAGGAAGATGACGAAGTTGAGGAAGTGGAGGAAGTGGAGGAAGTTGAGGAAGTGGAGGAAGTGGAGAAAGTAGAAGAAGTGGAGGAAGAAGTAGAGGAAGTGCAGGAAGTGGAGGAAGTTGAAGAAGTTGAAGAAGTTGACAAAGTGGATGAAGTGGATAAAGTTGACGAAGTGCAGGAAGTGAAGGAGGTGGACGAAGTTGACGAAGTGGAGGAAGTGGAGGAAGTGGAGGAAGTGTACGAAGTTGACGAAATGGACGAAATGGACGAAATGGACGAAGTGGAGGAAGTGGAGGAAGTGAAAGAAGTGGAGGAAGTGCAGGAAGTGGGCGAAGTGCGCGAAGTGGACGAACTGGACGAAGTTCACGAAGTGGACGAAGTTGACAAAGTGGACGATGTGGAGGAAGTTGACGAAGTGGACGAAGTGGGCGAAGTTGGCGAAGTTGGCGAAGTGGACGAAGTGGACGAAGTGGAAGAAGTGTATGAAGTTGACGAAGTGCACGAAGTGGACGAAGGGGACAAAGTTGACAAAATTGACGAACTAGAGGAAGTGGAGGAAGTGAAGGAAGTTGAAGAAGTTGATGAAGTGGACGAAGTGGGCGAAGTGGGCAAAGCTGGCGAAGTGGACGAAGTGGACGAAGTGGAAGAAATGTACGAAGTGGGAGGAAATGGAAAAGTGGACGAAGTTGACGAAGCGGAGGAAGCGGAGGAAGCGCAGGAAGCGGAGGAAGCGGAGGAAGTGGAGGAAGTGGAGGAAGTGTACGAAGTGGAGGAAGTGAAGGAAGTGGAGGAAGTGGCGAAGTGGACGAAGTTGACGAAGTGAAGGAAGTGGAGGTAGTGGAGGAAGTGGAGGAAGTGGAGGAGGTGGAGGAGGTGGAGGACGTGGAGAAGTGGCGAAGTGGACGAAGTGGAAGAAGTTGACAAAGTGGGCGAAGCGGAGGAAGCGAAGGAAGCGGAGGACGTGGAGGAAGTGGACGAAGTTGACGAAGTGGACGAGGTGGACGAAGTTGACGAAGTCGACGAAATGGACAAAGTGGAGCAAATGGACGAAGTTGACGAAGTGGACAAAGTCGACAAAGTGGACGAAGCGGACGAAATGGACAAAGTGGGACAAATTGGACGAAGTGGAGGAAGTGGACGAAGTTGACGAAGTGGACGACGTGTATAATGTTGACGAAGTAGACGAGGTGGAGGAAGTGGACGAAGTTGACAAAGTTTACGAACTAGAGGAAATGGAGGAAAAGGAGGAAATGGAGGAAGTTGATGAAGTGGAGGAAGTGCAGGAAGTGGAGGAAGTGGAGGAAGTGGACGAAGTTGACGAAGTGGCCAAAGTGGAAGAAGTCGACGATGTTGACGAAGTGGAGCAAGTGGAGAAGTGGACGAAGTTGACGAAGTGGATGAAATTGACGAAGTGGAGGAAGAAGTGAACGAAGTGGACAAAGTGATGAAGGTGGAGGAAGTGGAGGAAGTTGACGAAGTGGGCGAAGTGTATAAAGTTGACGAAGTGGACAAAGTGGAGGAAGTGGACGAAGTTGACAAAGTTGACGAATTCGAGGACGAAGTGGAGAAAGTGGAGGAAGTTGACGTAGTGGAGGAAGTGGAGTAAGTGGACGATGTGGAGGAAGTGGAGGAAGTGGGCGAAGTGGGCGAAGTTGACGAAGTGGACGAAGTGGACGGAGTGGATAGAGTGGACGGAGTGGACGAAGTGGGGGAAGTGGAAGAAGTGGAGGAAGTGGCGAAGTGGACGAAGTTCACGAAGCGGAGGAAGCGGAGCAAGCGCAGGAAGCGGAGGAAGCGGAGGAAGTGGACGAAGTTGACGAAGTGGAGGAAGTGAAGGAAGTGGAGGAAGCGTACGAAGTTGTCGAAATGGACAAAATGGACGAAGTGGAGGAAGTGGAGGAAGTGGAGGAAGTGGAAGAAGTGGAGGAAGTTGACGAAGTGGACGAAGTGGACGAAGTTGACAAAGTGGACGATGTGGAGGAAGTTGACGAAGTGGACGAAGTGGGCGAAGTGGGCGAAGTTGGCGAAGTGGACGAAGTGGACGAAGTGGACGAAGTGGAAGAAGTGTATGAGGTTGACGAAGTGGAGGAAGTGGAGGAAGTGGACGAAGCTGATAAAATTGACGAACTAGAGGAAGTGGAGGAAGTGGAGGAAGTGGGGGAAGTGAAGGAAGTGGAGGAAGTGGAGGAAGCGGTGCAAGTGGACGAAGTTGACGAAGTTGATGAAATGAAGGAAGTGGTGGAAGTGGAGGAAGTGGAAGAAGTTGATGAAGTTGAGGAAGCGGAGGAAGCGCAGGAAGCGGAGGAAGCGGAGGAAGTGGAGGAAGTGGAGGAAGTGTACGAAGTGGAGGAAGTGAAGGAAGTGGAGGAAGTGGCGAAGTGGACGAAGTTGACGAAGTGAAGGAAGTGGAGGTAGTGGAGGAAGTGGAGGAAGTGGAGGAGGTGGAGGAGGTGGAGGACGTGGAGAAGTGGCGAAGTGGACGAAGTGGAAGAAGTTGACAAAGTGGGCGAAGCGGAGGAAGCGAAGGAAGCGGAGGACGTGGAGGAAGTGGACGAAGTTGACGAAGTGGACGAGGTGGACGAAGTTGACGAAGTCGACGAAATGGACAAAGTGGAGCAAATGGACGAAGTTGACGAAGTGGACAAAGTCGACAAAGTGGACGAAGCGGACGAAATGGACAAAGTGGGACAAATTGGACGAAGTGGAGGAAGTGGACGAAGTTGACGAAGTGGACGACGTGTATAATGTTGACGAAGTAGACGAGGTGGAGGAAGTGGACGAAGTTGACAAAGTTTACGAACTAGAGGAAATGGAGGAAAAGGAGGAAATGGAGGAAGTTGATGAAGTGGAGGAAGTGCAGGAAGTGGAGGAAGTGGAGGAAGTGGACGAAGTTGACGAAGTGGCCAAAGTGGAAGAAGTCGACGATGTTGACGAAGTGGAGCAAGTGGAGAAGTGGACGAAGTTGACGAAGTGGATGAAATTGACGAAGTGGAGGAAGAAGTGAACGAAGTGGACAAAGTGATGAAGGTGGAGGAAGTGGAGGAAGTTGACGAAGTGGGCGAAGTGTATAAAGTTGACGAAGTGGACAAAGTGGAGGAAGTGGACGAAGTTGACAAAGTTGACGAATTCGAGGACGAAGTGGAGAAAGTGGAGGAAGTTGACGTAGTGGAGGAAGTGGAGTAAGTGGACGATGTGGAGGAAGTGGAGGAAGTGGGCGAAGTGGGCGAAGTTGACGAAGTGGACGAAGTGGACGGAGTGGATAGAGTGGACGGAGTGGACGAAGTGGGGGAAGTGGAAGAAGTGGAGGAAGTGGCGAAGTGGACGAAGTTCACGAAGCGGAGGAAGCGGAGCAAGCGCAGGAAGCGGAGGAAGCGGAGGAAGTGGACGAAGTTGACGAAGTGGAGGAAGTGAAGGAAGTGGAGGAAGCGTACGAAGTTGTCGAAATGGACAAAATGGACGAAGTGGAGGAAGTGGAGGAAGTGGAGGAAGTGGAAGAAGTGGAGGAAGTTGACGAAGTGGACGAAGTGGACGAAGTTGACAAAGTGGACGATGTGGAGGAAGTTGACGAAGTGGACGAAGTGGGCGAAGTGGGCGAAGTTGGCGAAGTGGACGAAGTGGACGAAGTGGACGAAGTGGAAGAAGTGTATGAGGTTGACGAAGTGGAGGAAGTGGAGGAAGTGGACGAAGCTGATAAAATTGACGAACTAGAGGAAGTGGAGGAAGTGGAGGAAGTGGGGGAAGTGAAGGAAGTGGAGGAAGTGGAGGAAGCGGTGCAAGTGGACGAAGTTGACGAAGTTGATGAAATGAAGGAAGTGGTGGAAGTGGAGGAAGTGGAAGAAGTTGATGAAGTTGAGGAACTTGACGATGTGGACGAGGTAGACGAAGTGTACGAAGTGGACGAAGTGGACGAAGTGGATGAAGTTGACAAGTTGACGAAGTGGAAGAAGTGGAGGAAGTGGAGGATGTGGACGAAGCTGAGGAAGCTGAGGAAGTTGACGAAGTGGACGAAGTTGACAAAGTGGACGAAGTTGACGAAGTGGACGAAGTGGACGAAATGGACGAAGTGGAGGAAGTCGACGAATTGGACGAAGTGGAGGAAGTGGAGGAAATCGACGAAGTGGAGGAAATTGACGAAGTGGACGAAGTGTATAAAGTGACGAAGTCGACGAACTGGAGGAATAGGGGGAACTGGAGGAAGTGGACGAAGTTGACAAAGTTGACGAACTGAAGGAAGTGGAGGAAGTGGAGGAAGTTGAAAAAGGGGATGAAGTGGACGAAGTGGAGGAAGTAGAGGAAGTGGATGAAGTAGGCGAAGTCGGCGAAGTGGACGAACTCAACGAAGTGGACGAAGTGGACGAAGTGGACGAAGTGGACGAAGTGGACGAAGTGGACGAAGTGGACGAAGTGGACGAAGTGGACGAAGTAGACGAGGTGGACGAAGTCTACGAAGTGGACGAACTGGACATAGTGGAGGAAGATGACGAAGTTGAGGAAGTGGAGGAAGTGGAGGAAGTTGAGGAAGTGGAGGAAGTGGACGAAGTGGAGAAAGTAGAAGAAGTGGAGGAAGTGGCGGAAGTGGACGAAGTGGAGGAAGAAGTAGAGGAAGTGCAGGAAGTGGAGGAAGTTGAAGAAGTTGAAGAAGTTGACAAAGTGGATGAAGTGGATAAAGTTGACGAAGTGGAGGAAGTGAAGGAGGTGGACGAAGTAGACGAAGTGGAGGAAGTGGAGGAAGTGTACGAAGTTGACGAAATGGACGAAATCGACGAAGTGGAGGAAGTGGAGGAACTAGAGGAACTGGAGGAAGTGGAAGAAGTGGAGGAAGTGCAGGAAGTGGGCGAAGTGGGCGAAGTGGACGAAGTGGACGAAGTGGACGAAGTGGACGAAGTGGACGAAGTAGACAAAGTGGACGATGTGGAGGAAGTTGACGAAGTGGACGAAGTGGGCGAAGTTGGCGAAGTTGGCGAAGTGGACGAAGTGGAAGAAGTGTATGAAAATGACGAAGTGGAGGAAGTGGAGGAAGTTGAAGAAGTGGATGAAGTGGGCGAAGTGGGCGAAGCTGGGGAAGTGGACGAAGTGGAAGAAATGTACGAAGTGGACGAAATGGAAAAGTGGACGAAGTTGACATAGCGGAGGAAGCGGAGGAAGCGCAGGAAGCGCTGAAAGCGAAGGAAGTGGAGGAAGTGGAGGAAGTCTACGAAGTGGAGGAAGTGGAGGAAGTGGAGGAAGTGGAGGAAGTGGAGGAAGTGAAGGAAGTGGAGGAAGTGGAGGAAGTGGATAAAGTGGACGAACTGGCGAAGTGGACGAAGTGAAAGAAGTGGAGGTAGTGGAGGAAGTGGAGGAAATGGAGGAGGTGGAGGACGTGGAGGAGTGGCGAAGTGGACGAAGTGGAAGAAGTTGACAAAGTGGACGAAGCGGAGGAAGCGAAGGAAGCGGAGGACGTGGAGGAAGTGGACGAAGTTCACGAAGTGGACGAGGTGGACGAAGTTGACGAAGTGGACGAAGTGGACGAAGTTCACGAAGTGGACGAAGTTCACGAAGTGGACGAAGTTCACGAAGTGGACGAAGTTCACGAAGTGGACGAAGTGGACGAAGCGGACGAAATGGACGAAGTCGGACGATTTGGACGTAGTGGAGGAAGTGGACGAAGTGGAGGAAGAAGTGGACGAAGTGGAGAAAGTGGAGGAAGTGGAGGAAGTTCAGGAAGTTGACGAAGTGGACGAAGTGTATAGTGTTGACGTAGTGGTCGAGGTGGAGGAATTGGACGAAGTTGACAAAGTTGACGAATTGCAGGAAGTGGAGGAAAAGGAGGAAGTGGAGGAAGTTGACAAAGTGGAGGAAGTGGAGGAAGTGGACGAAGCGGAGGAAGCGAAGGAAGTGGACGAAGTGGACGAAGTGGACGAAGTGGCCGAAGTAAACGAAGTCGACGATGTTGACGAAGTGGAGCAAGTGGAGAAGTGGACGAAGTTGACGAAGTGGATGAAATTGACGAAATGGACGAATTGGAGGAAGTGGAGGAAGAAGTTGACGAAGTGGACAAAGTGATGAAGGTGGAGGAAGTGGAGGAAGTGGAGGAAGTTGACGAAGTTGACGAAGTGGACGAAGTGTACTAAGTTGACGAAGTGGACAAAGTGGAGGAAGTGGACGAAGTTGACAAAGTTGACGAACTCGAGGAAGTGGACGAAGTTGAGGAAGTGGAGGAACTTGACGTAGTGGACGAAGTGGACGATGTGGAGGAAGTGGAGGAAGTGGATAAAGAGGATAAAGTTGACGAAGTGGAGGAAGTTAAGGAAGTGGACGAAGTTGACGAAGTGGAGGAAGTGGAGGAAGTGCATGAAGTTGACGAAGTGGCCGAAGTGGACGAAGTCGACGATGTTGACGAAGTGGAGCAAGTGGAGACGTGGACGAAGTTAACGAAGTGGATGAAATTGATGAAATGGACGAATTGGTGGAAGTGGAGGAAGTGGACGAAGTGGAGAAAGTAGAAGATGTGGAGGAAGTGGAGGAAGTGGCGGAGGTTGAAGAAGTTGAAGAAGTTGACGAGGTGGATAAATTTGACGAAGTGGAGGAAGTGGAGGAGGTGGACGAAGTTGACGAAGTTGAGGAAGTGGAGGAAGTGGAGGAAGTGGAGGAAGTGCAGGAAGTGGAGGAAGTGGAGGAAGTGGAAGAAGTGGACGAAGTTGACGAAGCGAAGGAAGTGGAGGAAGTGGACGAAGTTGACGAAGTGGAGGAAGTGGAGGAACCATACGAAGTTGACGAAATGGACGAAATGGACAAAGTGGAGGAAGTGGAGGAAGTGGATGACGTGGAAGAAGTGGAAGATGTGGAGGAAGTGGGGGAAGTGGACGAAGTGGACGAAGTGGACGAAGTGGACGAAGTGGAGGAAGTTGACAAAGTGGACGATGTGGAGGAAGTTGACGAAGTGGACGACGTTGGCGAAGTGGAGGAAGTGGAGGAAGTGGAAGAAGGGTATGAAGTTGACGAAGTGGACGAAGTGGACGAAGTGGAGGAAGTGGAGGAAGTGGACGAAGCTGATAAAATTGATGAACTAGAGGAAGTGGAGGAAGTGGAGGAAGTGGGGGAAGTGAAGGAAGTGGTGCAAGTGGACGAAGTGGACGAAGTTGACGAAGTTGATGAAGTTGATGAAATAAAGGAAGTGGTGGAAGTGGAGGAAGTGGAAGAAGTTGACGAACTTGAGGAAGTTGACGATGTGGACGAGGTGGACGAAGTGTACGAAGTGGATGAAGTGGATGAAGTTGACAAGTTGACGAAGTTGACGAAGTGGAAGAAGTGGAGGATGTGGACGAAGCTGAGGAAGTTGACGAAGTGGACGAAGTTGACAAAGTGGACGAAGTTGACGAAGTGGATGAAATGGACGAAGTGGACGAATTGGACGAAGTGGAGGAAGTGGAGGAAATCGACGAAGTGGAGGAAGAAGTGGAGAAATTGGAGGAAGTGGAGGAAGTTGACGAAGTGGATGAAGTGTATAAAGTGGAGAAAGTGGACGAAGCGGAGGAAGCGAAGGAAATGGAGGAAGGGGACGAAGTTGACGAAGTGGCCGAAGTAAACGAAGTCGACGATGTTGACGAAGTGGATCAAGTGGAGAAGTGGACGAAGTTGACAAAGTGGATGAAATTGACGAAATGGACGAATTGGAGGAAGTGGAGGAAGTGGACGAAGTGGAGGAAGAAGTTGACGAAGTGGACAAAGTGATGAAGGTGGAGGAAGTGGACGAAGTGGAGGAAGTTGACGAAGTGGACAAAGTGGAGGAAGTGGACGAAGTTGACAAAGTTGACGAACTCGAGGAAGTGGCGAAGTTGAGGAAGTGGAGGAACTTGACGTAGTGGACGAAGTGGACGAAGTGGACGATGTGGAGGAAGTGGAGGAAGTGGATAAAGAGGATAAAGTTGACGAAGTGGAGGAAGTTGAGGAAGTGGACGAAGTTGACGAAGTGGAGGAAGTGGAGGAAGCATACGAAGTTGACGAAGTGGAGGAAGTGGAGGAAGTGGAGGAAGTGGATGAAGTTGACGAAGTGGCCGAAGTGGACGAAGTCGACGATGTTGACGAAGTGGAGCAAGTGGAGAAGTGGACGAAGTTGACGAAGTGGATGAAATTGAAGAAATGGACGAATTGGTGGAAGTGGAGGAAGTGGACGAAGTGGAGAAAGTAGAAGAAGTGGAGGAAGTGGCGGAGGTTGAAGAAGTTGAAGAAGTTGACAAAGTGGATAAAGTTGACGAAGTGGAGGAAGTGGAGGAGGTGGACGAAGTTGACGAAGTGGAGGAAGTGGAGGAAGTGGAGGAAGTGGAGGAAGGGGAGGAAGTGGAGGAAGTGGATGAAGTGGAAGAAGTGGACGAAATTGACGAAGCGAAGGAAGTGGAGGAAGTGGAGGAAGTTGACGAAGTGGAGGAAGTGGAGGAACCATACGAAGTTGACGAAATGGACGAAATGGAGGAAGTGGAGGAAGTGGAGGAAGTGGAGGAAGTGGAAGAAGTGGAAGAAGTGAAGGAAGTGGAGGAAGTGGGGGAAGTGGGCGAAGTGGACGAAGTGGACGAAGTTGACAAAGTGGACGATGTGGAGGAAGTTGACGAAGTGGACGAAGTGGACGACGTTGGCGAAGTGGAGGAAGTGGAGGAAGTGGAAGAAGGGTATGAAGTTGACGAAGTGGAGGAAGTGGAGGAAGTTGACGAAGCTGATAAAATTGATGAACTAGAGGAAGTGGAGGAAGTGGAGGAAGTGGGGGAAGTGAAGGAAGTGGAGGAAGTGGAGGAAGTGGAGGAAGTGGTGCAAGCGGACAAAGTGGACGAAGTTGACGAAGTTGATGAAGTTGATGAAATGAAGGAAGTGGTGGAAGTGGAGGAAGTGAAAGAAGTTGACGAACTTGAGGAAGTTGACGATGTGGACGAGGTGGACAAAGTGGACGAAGTGGATGAAGTTGACAAGTTGACGAAGTTGACGAAGTGGAAGAAGTGGAGGAAGTGGAGGATGTGGACGAAGCTGAGGAAGTTGACGAAGTGGACGAAGTTGACAAAGTGGACGAAGTTGACGAAGTGGACGAAATGGACGAAGTGGACGAATTGGACGAAGTGGAGGAAGTAGAGGAAGTGGAGGAAGTGGAGGAAATCGACGAAGTGGAGGAAGAAGTGGAGAAATTGGAGGAAGTGGAGGAAGTTGACGAAGTGGATGAAGTGTATAAAGTGGACGAAGTTGACGAACTTGAGGAATAGGGGGAAGTGAAGGAAGTGGACGAAGTTGTCGAAGTGGAGGAAGTGGATGAAGTGGCGAAGTCGGCGAAGTCGGCGAAGTGGACGAAGTGGACGAAGTGGACATAGTGGAGGAAGATGACGAAGTTGAGGAAGTGGAGGTAGTGGAGGAAGTTGAGGAAGTGGAGGAAGTGGAGGAAGTGGAGAAAGTAGAAAAAGTGGAGGAAGTGGAGGAAGTGGCGGAAGTGGACGAAGTGGAGGAAGAAGTGGAGGAAGTGGAGGAAGTGGAGGAAGTTGAAGAAGTTGACGAAGTGGATGAAGTGGATAAAGTTGACGAAGTGGAGGAAGTGGACGAAGTTGACGAAGTGGAGGAAGTGGAGGAAGTGGAGGAAGTGTACGAAGTTGACGAAATCGACGAAATGGACGAAGTGGAGGAAGTGGAAAAAGTGGAGGAAGTGCAGGAAGTGGGCGAAGTGGGCGAAGTGGGCGAAGTGGCGAAGTTGACGAAGTGGACGAAGTTGACAAAGTGGACGATGTGGAGGAAGCTGACGAAGTGGACGAAGTGGGTGAAGTTGGCGAAGTTGGCGAAGTGGACGAAGTGGACGAAGTGGAGGAAGTGGAGGAAGTGGAGTAAGTTGAAGAAGTGGATGAAGTGGACGAAGTGGGCGAAGTGGGCGAAGCTGGCGAGTGGACGAAGTGGAAGAAATGTACGAAGTGGAGGAAATGGAAAAGTGGACGAAGTTGACGAAGCGGAGGAAGCGCAGGAAGCGGAGGAAGCAGAGGAAGTGCAGGAAGCGGAGGAAGTGGAGGAAGTGTACGAAGTGGAGGAAGTGGAGGAAGTGAAGGAAGTGGAGGAAGTGGAGGAAGTGGAAAAAGTGGACGAAGTGGCGAAGTGGACGAAGTTGACGAAGTGAAGGAAGTGGAGGTAGTGGAGGAAGTGGAGGAGGTGGAGGACTTGGAGAAGTGGCGAAGTGGACGAAGTGGAAGAAGTTGACGAGGTGGACGAAGCGAAGGAAGCGGAGGACGTAGAGGAAGTTGACGAAGTTGAGGAAGTGGACGAGGTGGACGAAGTTGACGAAGTGGGCGAAGTGGACGAAGTGGACGAAGTTGAGGAAGTTGACGAAGTGGACGAGGTGGACGAAGTGGAGCAAGTGAACGAAGTTCACGAAGTGGACGAAGTTGACGAACTGGACGAAGTGGACGAAGCAGAGGAAATGGACGAAGTGGGACGAATTGGACAAAGTGGAGGAAGTGGAGGAAGAAGTGGACGAAGTGGAGAAAGTGGAGGAAGTTGATGAAGTGCACGAAGTGTATAATGTTGACAAAGTGGACGAACTTGACAAAGTTGACGAATTGGAGGAAGTGGAGGTAAAGGAGGAAGTGGAGGAAGTGGACGAACTGGCGGAAGTGGAGGAAGTGGAGGAAGTGGAGGAAGTGGACGAAGCGGAGGAAGCGGAGGAAGTGGAGGAAGTGGACGAAGTTGACGAAGTGGAGGAAGTGGAGGAAGTGGAGGAAGTGGAGGAAGTGGAGGAAGTGGAGGAAGTGGACGAAGTTGACGAAGTGGCCGAAGTCGACGAAGTCGACCATGTTGACGAAGTGGAGGAAGTGGACGAAGTTGACGAAGTGGCCGAAGTCGACGAAGTCGACCATGTTGACGAAGTGGAGGAAGTGGAGAAGTGGACGAAGTTGACGAAGTGGATGAAATTAACGAAATGACCGAATTGGAGGAAGTGGACGAAGTGGACGAAGTGGAGGAAGAAGTGGACGGAGTGGACAAAGTGATGAAGGTGGAGGAAGTGGAGGAAGTTGACGAAGTGGACAAAGTGGAGGAAGTGGAGGAAGTGGATGAAGTGGACGAAGTTGACAAAGTCGACGAACTCGAGGAAGTGGACGAAGTGGAGGAACTTGACGTAGTGGACGAAGTGGAGGAAGTGGAGGAACTGGACGATGTGGAGGAAGTGGAGGAAGTGGGCGAAGTGGGCGAAGTTGACGAAGTTGACGAAGTGGACGAAGTGGATGATTGGATGAAGTGGACGGAGTGGACGGAGTGGACGAAGTGGGGGAAGTGGAAGAAGTGGAGGAAGTGGCGAAGCGGAGCAAGCGCAGGAAGCGGAGGAAGCGGAGGAAGCGGAGCAAGCGGAGGAAGTGGAGGAAGTGTACGAAGTGGATGAAGTGGAGGAAATGGATTAAATGAAGGAAGTGGAGGAAGTGGAGGAAGTGGACGAATTCGACGAGGTGGACGAGGTTGATGAAGTGGACGACGTGGATGAAGTGGACGAAGTGGAGGAAGACGACGAAGTGGAGGAACAGAACGGAGTGGACGAAGTGAAAGAAGTGGAGGAAGTGGACGACGTGGACGAAGATGACGAAATTGACGAAGTTGACGAAGCGGAGGAAGCGCAGGAAGCGCAGGAAATGGTGGAAGCGGAGGAAGTGGAGGAAGTGGAGGAAGCTGACAAATTGGAGGGAATGAAGGAAGTTGACGAACTGGACGAAGTGGAGGTAGTGGACGAAGTGGAGCAAGTGGAGGAAGTGGGAAAAGTGGGCGAAGTTGATGAAGTGGACGAAGTGGATAAAGTGGATGAAGTGGACGGAGTAGACAAAGTGGACGAAGTGGGGGAAGTGGGGGAAGTGGAAGAAGTGGAGGAAGTGGAGGAAGTGGCGAAGTGGACGAAGTTGACGAAGTTGGCGAAGCGGAGGAAGCGGAGGAAGTGGAGGAAGTGGGGGAAGTGTACGAAGTGGACGAAGTGGAGGAAATGGATTAAGTGAAGGAACTGGAGGAAGTGGAGGAAGTGGAGGAAGTGGAGGAGGTGGAGGAAGGGGACGAATTCGACGGGTGGACAAGGTTGATGAAGTGGACGACGTGGACGATGTGGAGGAACAGGAGGAAGTGGAGGAAGTGGACGGAGTTGACGGAGTTGACGAAGTGGACGAAGTGGAGGAAGTGGACGAACTGAAGGAAGTAGAGGAAAAAGTGGAAGAATTGGACGAAGTAGATGAAGTTGACGAATTGGAGAATGTGGAAGAAATGGAGGAAGTGGACGAAGTGGAGAAAGTGGAGGAAGAAGTGGAAGAAGTGGAAGAAGTAGACGAAGTGGACGAAGTTGACGAAGTGCACGAAGTTTACGAAGTGGACGAGGTCGACGAAGATAAGGAAGTGGAGGAAGTGGAGGAAGTAGAGGAAGTGCACGAAGTGGTGGAAGTGGACGAAGTAGACGAAGTTGAGGAAGTGGAGGAATTACAGAAAGTGCAAGGAGTGGAGGGAGTGGAGGAAGTGGAGGAAGTGGAGGAGGAAGTGGACGAAGGGGACGAAGGGGACGGATTAGACAAAGTGGAGGAAGTCAGCAAGTGCACGAAGTGGAGGAACTAAAAAGGAAGTAGAGGAAAAAGTTGGAAGAATTGGACGAAGACGAGGAAGTTGACGAATTTGAGAAAGTGGAAGAAGTGGAGGAAGTGCACGAAGTGGACGAAGTGGGGAAAGTTGACAAAGAAGTGAAAGAAGTAGACGAAGTGGACAAAGTTGACGAAGAAGACGAAGTTGACGAAGTGGACGAGGTGGACGAAGTGAAGGAAGTGGAAGAAGTGGAGGAAGTGCACGAAGTGGACGAAGTTGACAAACTGGACGAAGTGGACGAAGTAGAGGAAGTAGAGGAAGTAGAGGAAGTGGAGGCAGTAGAGGAAGTACAGGAAGTGCAGGGAGTGGAGGGAGTGGAGGAAGTGGAGGAGACGAAGGTGACGAATTAGACGAAGTGGAGGAAGTGGAGGAAGTGGATTAAGTGAAGGAAGTGGAGGAAGGGGACGAAGTGGAGGAAGTGGACGAAGTGAGGGAAGTGGATTAAGTGAAGGAATTGGAGGAAGTGGACGAAGTGGAGGAAGTGGAGGAAATGGAGGAAGTTGACGAAGTGGAGGAAGTGGATTAAGTAAAGGAAGTGGAGGAAGTGGACCAAGTGGACGAAGTGGAGGAAATGAAGGAAGTGGATGAAGTCGAGGAAGTGGAGGAAGTGGCGGAAGGGGAGGAAGTGGACGAAGTCGATGAAATGAACGAAGTGGACGTAGTTGAGATGGTCGAGGAAGTAGACGAAGTTGACGAATTAGACGAAGTGGAGGAAGCTGACAAAGTGGACGAAGTGGACGAAGTTGACGAAGTGGAGGAAGTAGAAGAAGTGGAGGAAGTCCACGAAGTGCACGAAATGGAGGAAGAAGTTGAAGAAGTAGACCAAGTTGACGAATTTGACATAGTAGACGGAGTAGACGAACTGGACAAAGTTCACGAAGTGAACGAAGTTGACGAAGTGGACGAGGTAGAGGAAGTGGAGGAAATGGAAGAAGAGGAGGAAGTGGACTAAGTGGACGAAGTTGACGACGTGGACGAAGTAGACGAAGTAGAGTAAGTGGAGGAAGAGGAGCAACTACAAGAAGTGCAGGCAGTGGAGCGAGTGGAGGAAGTGGAGGAACTTGACGAAGTGGCTGAAGTGGACGAAGTGAAAGAAGAAGAGCAAGAAGAAGAAGAAGAAGAAGAAGAAGAAGAAGAGGAAGAACTTGAAGTAGAAGAAGTGGACGAAGTGGACAAAGTTTACGAAGTTGACCAAGTTGACGAAGTTGATGAAGTGGACGAAGTGGACGAAGTGGACGAAGTTGACGAAGTGGACGAAGTAGACGAAGTGGACGAAGTGGACAAGATGCACGAAGTGGACGAGGTTGATGAAGTTGAGGAAGTGGACGAAGCGGACAAAGTTGATAAAGTGGAGGAAGTGGAGAAAGTGGAGGAAGTGGAGGAAGTGGAGGAAGTGGAGGAAGTGGACGGAGTGGACATAGTGGACGCAGTGTACGAAGTGGACGAAATTGACGAAATGGACGAAGTGGAAGAAGTGGACGAACTGGACGAAGTGGAGGAAGTGGAGCAAGAGGAGGAAGTGTACGAAGTTGTCGAAGTGGGCAAAGTTGACGAAGTGGACGAGGTAGAGGAAGTGGAGGAAGTACAGGAGTGTAGGGAGTGGAGGGACAGGAGGAAGTGGACAAAGTGGAAGAAGTTGACGAAGTGGACAAAGTGGAAGAAGTTGACGAAGTGGACGAATTGGACGAATTTGACGAAGCGGAAGAAGTGGGCGAAATGGAGCAAGTGGAGGAAGTGAAGGAAGTGGAGGAAGTGGAGGAAGTGGACATAGTGGACGTAGTGGACGAAGTGAAATAGGGCGACGAAGTGGACGAAATGAATGAAGTGGACGAAGGGGACGAACTAGGTGAAGTGGACGGAGTGGACAGAGTGGACGGAGTGGACGAAGTGGGGGAAGTGGAAGAAGTGGAGGAAGTGGAGGAAGTGGCGAAGTGGACGAAGTTGACGAAGCGGAGGGAGCAGAGGAAGCGGAGGAAGTGGAGGAAGTGTACGAAGTGGACGAAATGTAGGAAATGGAGGAAGTGAAGGAAGTGTGGGAAGTGGAGGAAGTGCAGGAAGTGGAGGAAGTGGACGAATTCGACGAAGTGGACGATGTTGATGAAGTGGACGACGTGGACGAAGGAGACGAAGTGGAGGTAGTGGACGGAGTTGACGGAGTGGACGAAGTGGATTATGTGGATGAAGTGGACGAAGTGGAGGAAGTGTAGGAACTGAAGGAAGTAGAGGAAAAAGTGGAAGAATTGGACGAAGTAGATGAAGTTGACGAATTGGAGAAAGTGGAAGAAGTGCACGAAGTGGACGAAGTGGAGAAAGTGGAGAAAGTAGTGAAAGAAGTAGACGAAGTGGACGAAGTTGACGAAGAGGACGAAGTTCACGAAGTGCACGAAGTTTACGAAGTGGACAAGGTGGACGAAGTGAAGGAAGTGGAGGAAGTGGAGGAAGTGCACGAAGTGGAGGAAGTGGACGATGTGGACGAAGTAGAGGACGTGGAGGAAGTGGAGGAAGTACAGGAAGTGCAGGGAGTGGAGGGAGTGGAGGAAGAAGTGGAGGAAGTAGACGAAGGGGACGAATTAGACGAAGTGGACGAAGTGGACGAAGTGGACGAAATGGACAAAGTGGACGAAGTGGACAAAGTGGACGAAGTGGAGGAAGTGGACGAAGTGGACGACATGGACGAAGTGGACAATGTGGACGAAGTCGACAAAGTGGAGGAAGTGGAGAAAGTGGGGAAAGTGGAGGAAGTGGAGGGAGCTTAGGAAGTGGACGAATTCGATGAAGTGGACGAAGTTGATGAAGTGGACGAAGTGGAGGAAGTGGACGAAGTGGACGAATTAGATGAATAGGATCAATTGGACGAAGTGGACGGCGTGGATGAAGTGGAAGAACAAGAAGTTGACCATGTGGACGAAGTTGATGAAATTGACAAAGTGAATGATGTTGACAAGGTGGACGTAGTGGAGGAAGTGGACGAAGTGGAGCAAGTGGAGAAAGTGGAGAAAGTGGACCGTGTGGAGCTTGTGGAGGAAGTGGACAGAGTGGACGCAGTGGACGAAGTTGATGAAATGGACGAAGTTGAGATGGTCGAGGAAGTAGACGAAGTTGACGAATTAGATGAAGTGGAGGAAGTTTACAAAGTGGACGATGTTGACAAAGTGGAGGAAGTAGAAGAAGTGGAGAAAGTGGAGGAAGTCCACGAAATGCACGAAGTGGAGGAAGTGCAGGAAGATGTTGAAGAAGTGGACAAAGTGGACGAAGTTGACGAATTGGACGTAGTAGACGTAGTAGACGAACTGGACAAAGTTCACGAAGTGGATGGAGTTGACGAAGTGGACGAGGTGGAGGAAGTGGAGGAAGTGGAAGAAGTGGACGAAGTGGACTAAGTGGACGAAGTTGATGAAGTGGACGAAGTAGAGGAAGTAGAGGAAGTGGAGGAACTACAGGAAGTGTAGGGAGTGGAGCGAGTGGAGGAAGTGGAGGAACAAAGAAGAAGAACAAGAAGAAGAAGAAGAAGAAGAAGAAGAAGAAGAAGAGGAAGAACTTGAAGTAGAAGAAGAAGAAGAAGAAGGAAGAACTTGAAGTAGAAGAAGAAGAAGAAGAGGAAGAACATGAAGTAGAAGAAGTGGACGAAGTGGACAAAGTTTACGAAGTTGACCAAGATGACGAAGTGGACGAAGGGGACGAGGTTGATGAAGTTGAGGAAGTAGACGAAGCGACGAAGTAATAAAGTGGAGGAAGTGGAGAAAGTGGACGAAGTGGATGAAATGGAGGAAATGGACGTAGTGGACGCAGTGGACGTAGTGTACGAAGTGGCCGAAGTCGACGAAATGGACGAAGTGGACGAACTGGACGAAGTGGAGGAAGTGGAGGAAGTGGAGGAAGTAGAGGAAGTGGAGGAAGTGGAGAAAGTGGACCGAGTAGAGGTGGTGGAGGAAGTGGACGAAGTGGACAAAGTTTATGAAGTTGACCAAGTTGACCAAGTTGACGAAGTGGACGAAGTGGATGAAATGGAGGAAGAAGAAGAAGAAGAAGAAGATGATGATGAAGAAGAAGGGGACGAAGTGGACGAAGTGGAGGACGTGGACAAAGTGGACGAAGTGGAAAAAGTTGACGAAGTTGAAGATGTTGACGAAGTAGACGAAGTGAACGAAGTGGAAGAAGTGGACGAAGCGGATGACGTAGAGGAAGCGGAGGAAGGAGAGGAAGCGGAGGAACCGGAGGAAGCGAAGGAAGTGGAGGAAGGGGAGGAAGGGGAGGAGGTGGAGGAAGTGGAGTAAGTGTACGAAGTGGACGAAGTGGACGAAGTGGACGAAGTGGACGAAGTGGACGAAGTGGAGGTAGTGGTGGAAGTGGAGGAAGTTGAAGAAGTGGACGAAGTTGACGAAGTCTACGAAGTGGACGAAGTGGACAAAGTGGAGGAAATTGAAGAAGTTGACGAAATTGACGAAGTTGACGAAGTGGACGAAGTTGACGAAGTGGAGGAAGTGGACGAAGTAGAGGAAGTGGACAAAGTGGAGGAAGTGGACGAAGTGGACGAAGTGGGCGAAATGGATAAAGTAGAGGAAATGGAGGAAAGGGAGTAAGTGGAGGAAGCGGAGGAAGTGGAGGAAGCGAAGGAAGTGGAGGAAGTGGAGGAAGTGGAGGAAGTAGAGGAAGTGGACGAACTGGACGAAGTTGACGAAGTGGAAGAAGTGGGGGAACTGGAGGAAGTGGACGAAGTGCACGAAGTGGATGAAGTTCGCGAAGTGGACGAAGTCGACGATGTGGAGAAAGTGGAGGAAGTGGGCGAAGTGGACGAAGTTGGCCAAGTTGACGAAGTTCACGAAGTTCGCCATGTGGACGACGTGGACGAAGTTGACGAAGTGGAGGAAGGGAAGGAAGCGGAAGAAGCGGATGAAGTGGACGAGGTGGACGGAGTTGACGGAGTTTACGAAGTGGACGAAGTGGAGGAAGTGGACGAAGTGGATGAAGTGGACAAAGGGGACGAAGTTGGGAAAGTTGACGAAGTTGGCAAAGTTGACGAAGTGGTCGAAGTGAACGAATTTGACGAAGTGGGGGAAGTCGAGGAAGTGGAGGAAGTTGCGGAAGTGTAAGAAGTGACGAAGTGGCAAAGTGGACGAAGTGGAGGAAGTGCAGGAAGTGGAGGTCGTGGACGAAGTTGACAAATTTGACGAAGTGGACGAAGCGGAGGAACTGGAGGAAGTGGATGAAGTGGACGAAGCGGAGGAACTGGAGGAAGTGGATGGAGTGGACGAAGCGGAGGAAGTGGATGAAGTGGACGAAGCGGAGGAACTGGAGGAAGTGGCAAAGTGGAAGAAGTTGACGAAGCGGAGGAAGTGGAGGAAGTGGACGAAGTGGAGGAAGTTGACAAAGTTGACGAATTGGACGAAGTTGACGATGTGGACGAAGCGGACAAAGTGGACTACGTGGACGAAGAGGACGAAGTGGAGGAAGTGGAGGAAGTGGGCGAAGTGGACGAAGTTGACGAAGTGGACGAAGTTGACGAAGTGGACAAAGTCGACGACGTGGAGGAAGTCGAGGATGCGGAGGAAGTGCAGGAAGGGGAGGAAGTGGAGGAAGTGGAGGAAGTGGAGGAAGTGGAGGTAGTGGAGGAAATGGAGGAAGTGAACGAAGTGGATGAAGTGGACGAAGTCTACGAAGTTGACAAAGTGGACGAAGTCTACGAAGTGGACGAAGTAGACGAAGTGGACAAAGTGGACGAAGTTCACGAAGGGGAGGAAGTGGAGGAAGTGGATGAAGTGGACGAAGCGGAGGAACTGGAGGAAGTGGCAAAGTGGAAGAAGTTGACGAAGCGGAGGAAGTGGAGGAAGTGGACGAAGTGGAGGAAGTTGACAAAGTTGACGAATTGGACGAAGTTGACGATGTGGACGAAGCGGACAAAGTGGACGAAGTGGACTACGTGGACGAAGTGGACGAAGAGGACGAAGTGGAGGAAGTGGAGGAAGTGGGCGAAGTGGACGAAGTGGACGAAGTTGACGAAGTGGACAAAGTCGACGACGTGGAGGAAGTGGAGGATGCAGAGGAAGTGGACGAATTCGACGAAGTGGACGATGTTGATGAAGTGGACGACGTGGACGAAGGAGACGAAGTGGAGGTAGTGGATGGAGTTGACGGAGTGGACGAAGTGGATTATGTGGATGAAGTGGACGAAGTGGAGGAAGTGTAGGAACTGAAGGAAGTAGAGGAAAAAGTGGAAGAATTGGACGAAGTAGATGAAGTTGACGAATTGGAGAAAGTGGAAGAAGTGCACGAAGTGGACGAAGTGGAGAAAGTGGAGAAAGTAGTGAAAGAAGTGGACGAAGTGGACGAAGTTGACGAAGAGGACGAAGTTCACGAAGTGCACGAAGTTTACGAAGTGGACAAGGTGGACGAAGTGAAGGAAGTGGAGGAAGTGGAGGAAGTGCACGAAGTGGAGGAAGTGGACGATGTGGACGAAGTAGAGGACGTGGAGGAAGTGGAGGAAGTACAGGAAGTGCAGGGAGTGGAGGGAGTGGAGGAAGAAGTGGAGGAAGTAGACGAAGGGGACGAATTAGACGAAGTGGACGAAGTGGACGAAGTTGATGAAGTTGACGAAGTGGACGAAATGGACAAAGTGGACGAAGTGGACAAAGTGGACGAAGTGGAGCACATGGACGAAGTGGACAATGTGGACGAAGTCGACAAAGTGGAGGAAGTGGAGAAAGTGGGGAAAGTGGAGGAAGTGGAGGGAGCTTAGGAAGTGGACGAATTCGACGAAGTGGACGATGTTGATGAAGTGGAGGAAGTGGACGAAGTTGACGAAGTGGACGAAGTTGACGAAGTGGACGAATTAGATGAATAGGATCAATTGGACGAAGTGGACGGCGTGGATGAAGTGGAAGAACAAGAAGTTGACCATGTGGACGAAGTTGATGAAATTGACGAAGTGGACGATGTTGACAAGGTGGACGTAGTGGAGGAAGTGGACGAAGTGGACGAAGTGGAGCAAGTGGAGAAAGTGGAGAAAGTGGACCGTGTGGAGCTTGTGGAGGAAGTGGACAGAGTGGACGAAGTTGATGAAATGGACGAAGTTGAGATGGTCGAGGAAGTAGACGAAGTTGACAAATTAAATGAAGTGGAGGAAGTTTACAAAGTGGACGATGTTGACAAAGAGGAGGAAGTAGAAGAAGTGGAGAAAGTGGAGGAAGTCCACGAAATGCACGAAGTGGAGGAAGTGCAGGAAGATGTTGAAGAAGTGGACAAAGTGGACAAAGTGGACGAAGTAGACGAAGTTGACGAATTGGACGTAGTAGACGAACTGGACAAAGTTCACGAAGTGGATGGAGTTGACGAAGTGGACGAGGTGGAGGAAGTGGAGGAAGTGGAAGAAGTGGACGAAGTGGAAAAAGTTGACGAAGTTGAAGATGTTGACGAAGTAGACGAAGTGAACGAAGTGGAAGAAGTGGACGAAGCGGATGACGTAGAGGAAGTGGAGGAAGGAGAGGAAGGGGAGGAACCGGAGGAAGCGAAGGAAGTGGAGGAAGGGGAGGAAGGGGAGGAGGTGGAGGATGTGGAGTAAGTGTACGAAGTGGATGAAGTGGACGAAGTGGACGAAGTGGACGAAGTGGACGAAGTGGAGGTAGTGGTGGAAGTGGAGGAAGTTGACGAAGTGGACGAAGTTGACGAAGTCTACGAAGTGGACGAAGTGGACAAAGTGGAGGAAATTGAAGAAGTTGACGAAATTGACGAAGTTGACGAAGTGGACGAAGTTGACGAAGTGGAGGAAGTGGATGAAGTAGAGGAAGTGGACAAAGTGGAGGAAGTGGACGAAGTGGGCGAAATGGATAAAGTAGAGGAAATGGAGGAAAGGGAGTAAGTGGAGGAAGCGGAGGAAGTGGAGGAAGCGAAGGAAGTGGAGGAAGTGGAGGAAGTGGAGGAAGTAGAGGAAGTGGACGAACTGGACGAAGTTGACGAAGTGGATGAAGTGGGGGAACTGGAGGAAGTGGACGAAGTGCACGAAGTGGATGAAGTTCGCGAAGTGGACGAAGTCGACGATGTGGAGGAAGTGGAGGAAGTGGGCGAAGTGGGCGAAGTGGACGAAGTTGGCCAAGTTGACGAAGTTCACGAAGTTCGCCATGTGGACGACGTGGACGAAGTTGACGAAGTGGAGGAAGGGAAGGAAGCGGAAGAAGCGGATGAAGTGGACGAGGTGGACGGAGTTGACGGAGTTTACGAAGTGGACGAAGTGGAGGAAGTGGACGAAGTGGATGAAGTGGACAAAGGGGACGAAGTTGGGAAAGTTGACGAAGTTGGCAAAGTTGACGAAGTGGTCGAAGTGGATGAATTTGACGAAGTGGGGGAAGTCGAGGAAGTGGAGGAAGTTGCGGAAGTGTAAGAAGTGACGAAGTGGCGAAGTGGACGAAGTGGAGGAAGTGCAGGAAGTGGAGGTCGTGGACGAAGTTGCAAATTTGACGAAGTGGACGAAGCGGAGGAACTGGAGGAAGTGGATGAAGTGGATGAAGCGGAGGAACTGGAGGAAGTGGATGAAGTGGACGAAGCGGAGGAAGTGGATGAAGTGGACGAAGCGGAGGAACTGGAGGAAGTGGCAAAGTGGAAGAAGTTGACGAAGCGGAGGAAGTGGAGGAAGTGGACGAAGTGGAGGAAGTTGACAAAGTTGACGAATTGGACGAAGTTGACGATGTGGACGAAGCGGACAAAGTGGACGAAGTGGACTACGTGGACGAAGAGGACGAAGTGGAGGAAGTGGAGGAAGTGGGCGAAGTGGACGAAGTGGACGAAGTTGACGAAGTTGACGAAGTGGACAAAGTCGACGACGTGGAGGAAGTCGAGGATGCGGAGGAAGTGCAGGAAGGGGAGTAAGGGGAGGAAGTGGAGGAAGTGGACGAAGTGGAGGAAGTGGAGGTAGTGGAGGAAATGGAGGAAGTGAACGAAGTGGATGAAGTTGACGAAGTCTACGAAGTTGACAAAGTGGACGAAGTCTACGAAGTGGACGAAGTAGACGAAGTGGACGAAGTTCACGAAGGGGAGGAAGGGGAGGAAGCGGAGGAAGCAGAGGAAGTGGAGGAAGTGGAGGTGGTGGAGGGAGTGGAGGAAGTGAACGAAGTGGACGAAGTTGACGAAGTCTACGAAGTGGACGAAGTGGACGAAGTGGACAAAGTGGACGAAATTGAAGAAGTTGACGAAATTGACGAAGTTGACGAAGTGGACGAAGTGGACGAAGTAGAGGAAGTGGACGAAGCTGACGAAGTTGACGAAGTGGAGAAAGTGGAGGAAGTGGAGGAAGAGGAAGAAGTGGGCGAAACGGATGAAGTGCAGGAAGTGGAGGAAAGGGAGTAACTGGAGGAAGCGGAGGAAGTGGAGGAAGCGGATGAGCCGGAGGAAGTGGAGGAAGTGGACAAAGTTGACGAAGTGGAAGAAGTGGGGGAAGTGGAGGAAGTCGAGGAAGTGAACGAAGTGGACGAAGTTGACGAAGTCTACTACGAAGAGGACGAAGTGGACAAAGTGGACGAAATTGAAGAAGTTGACGAAGTGGACGAAGTGGAGGAAGTGGACGAAGTGGGCGAAGCGGAAGAAGTGGAGGAAGGGGAGGAAAGGGAGTAACTGGAGGAAGCGGAAGAAGTGGAGGAAGCGGATGAGCCGGAGGAAGTGGAGGAAGTGGACAAAGTTCACGAAGTGGAAGAAGTGGGGGAAGTGGAGGAAGTGGAGGAAGTGGATGAAGTTCGCGAAGTGGACGAAGTCGACGAAGTGGGGGAAGTGGAGGAAGTGGGCGAAGTGGACGAAGTTGACGAAGTGGACGAAGTTGATGAAGTAAATGACGTGGACGAAGTCGACAAAGTGGAGGAAGTGGAGGAAGCGGAGGAAGCGGAGGAAGCGGAGGAAGTGGAGGAAGCGGAGGAAGCAGAGGAAGTGGAGGAAGTGGACGAAGTTGGCCAAGTTGACGAAGTTTACGAAGTTCGCCAAGTGGACGACGTGGACGAAGTGGACGAAGTTGACGAAGTTGACGAAGCGGAGGAAGTGAAGGAAGCGGAAGAAGCGGAGGAAGTGGACAAGGTGGACAGAGTTGACGGAGTTGACGAAGTGGATGAAGTGGACGAAGTTGACGAAGTGGACAAAGTGGACGACGTGGAGGAAGCGGAGGAAGCGGAGGAAGTACAGGAAGGGGAGTAAGGGGAGGAAGGGGAGGAAGTGTACGAAGTGGACGAAGTGGACGAAGTGGAGGTAGTGGAGGTAGTGGAGGAAATGGAGGAAGTGAACGAAGTGGATGAAGTTGACAAAGTGGACGAAGTCTACGAAGGGGACGAAATAGACGAAGTGGACAAAGTGGACGAAGTTCACGAAGGGGAGGAAGGGGAGGAAGCGGAGGAAGCAGAGGAAGTGGAGAACTGGACGAAGTTGGCGAAATGGATGAAGTGGAGGAAAGGGAGGAAGTGGACGAAGTGGAGGAAGTGGAGGGAGCGGAGGAAATGGAGGAAGCGGAGGAAGCAGAGGAAGTGGAGGAAGTGGACGAAGTTGGCCAAGTTGACGAAGTTCACGAAGTTCGCCAAGTGGACGACGTGGACGAAGTGGACGAAGTTGACGAAGCGGAGGAAGGGAAGGAAGCGGAAGAAGCGGAGGAAGTGGACGAGGTGGACAGAGTTGACGGAGTTGACGAAGTGGACGAAGTGGATGAAGTGGACGAAGTGGAGGTAGTGGTGGAAGTGGAGGAAGTTGACGAAGTGGACGAAGTTGACGAAGTCTACGAAGTGGACGAAGTGGACAAAGTGGAGGAAATTGAAGAAGTTGACGAAATTGACGAAGTTGACGAAGTGGACGAAGTTGACGAAGTGGAGGAAGTGGATGAAGTAGAGGAAGTGGACAAAGTGGAGGAAGTGGACGAAGTGGGCGAAATGGATAAAGTAGAGGAAATGGAGGAAAGGGAGTAAGTGGAGGAAGCGGAGGAAGTGGAGGAAGCGAAGGAAGTGGAGGAAGTGGAGGAAGTGGAGGAAGTAGAGGAAGTGGACGAACTGGACGAAGTTGACGAAGTGGATGAAGTGGGGGAACTGGAGGAAGTGGACGAAGTGCACGAAGTGGATGAAGTTCGCGAAGTGGACGAAGTCGACGATGTGGAGGAAGTGGAGGAAGTGGGCGAAGTGGGCGAAGTGGACGAAGTTGGCCAAGTTGACGAAGTTCACGAAGTTCGCCATGTGGACGACGTGGACGAAGTTGACGAAGTGGAGGAAGGGAAGGAAGCGGAAGAAGCGGATGAAGTGGACGAGGTGGACGGAGTTGACGGAGTTTACGAAGTGGACGAAGTGGAGGAAGTGGACGAAGTGGATGAAGTGGACAAAGGGGACGAAGTTGGGAAAGTTGACGAAGTTGGCAAAGTTGACGAAGTGGTCGAAGTGGATGAATTTGACGAAGTGGGGGAAGTCGAGGAAGTGGAGGAAGTAGAGGAAGTGGAGGAAGTGGACGATGTGGTGAAGTGGACGAAGTGGATGAAAAGAAGGAAGCGAAGGATGCGGAGGAAGCGGTGGAAGTGGCGGAAGTGGACGATGTGGGCGGAGTTGACAAAGTGGAGGAAGTGGAGGAAGTGGAAGAACTGCTGGAGGAAGTGGAGTTAGTGGAGGAAGCGGACGAAGTTGATGAAGTAGACGAAGTGGAGGAAGTGGTTCAAGTGGAGGAAGTGGAGGAAGTGGATGAAGTGGAAGAAGTGGACGAAGTGGATGAAGTAGACGAAGTGGAGGAAGTGGACGAAGTTGACGAAGTGGAGGAAGCGGAGGAAGGTAGGAAGCGGAGGAAGCGAAGGAAGTGCAGGAAGCGGAGGAAGGGGAGGAAGTGTACGAAGTGGAGGAAGTGGAGGAAGTGGAAGAAGTGGAGGAAGTGGAGGTAGTGGAGGTAGTGGACGAAGTGGATGAAGTGGACGAAGTTGACGAAGTGGACGAAGTGGACGAAGTGGATGAAGTTGACGAAGTGGAGGAAGTTGAGGAAGTGGAGGAAGTTGACGAAGTGGACCAAGTGCAGGAAGTGGAGGAAGTAGGCGAAGTGGGCGAAGTGGACGAAGTGGAGGAAGCGAAGGAAGCGAAGGATGCGGAGGAAGCGGTGGAAGTGGCAGAAGTGGACGATGTGGGCGGAGTTGACAAAGTGGAGGAAGTGGAGGAAGTGGAAGAACTGGAGGAAGTGGAGTTAGTGGAGGAAGCGGACGAAGTTGATGAAGTAGACGAAGTGGAGGAAGTGGTTCAAGTGGAGGAAGTGGACAAAGTTGGCGCAGTTGACGAAGTGGAGGAAGTGGACGAAGTTGACGAAGTGGAGGAAGCGGAGGAAGGTAGGAAGCGGAGGAAGCGAAGGAAGTACAGGAAGCGGAGGAAGGGGAGGAAGTGTACGAAGTGGAGGAAGTGGAGGAAGTGGAGGTAGTGGACGAAGTGGATGAAGTGGACGACGTTGACGAAGTGGACGAAGTGGACGAAGTGGATGAAGTTGACGAAGTGGAGGAAGTTGAGGAAGTGAAGGAAGTTGCGAAGTGGACCAAGTGCAGGAAGTGGAGGAAGTAGGCGAAGTGGGCGAAGTGGACGAAGTGGACGAAGTTGACGAAGTTGAAGAAGTGGACGAAGTGGACGACGTGGAGAAAGTGAAGGAAGTGGAAGAAGTGGAGCAAGTGGCGAAGTGGACGAAGTTAACGAGGTGGAGGAAGTGGAGGAAGTGGGCGATGTGGGCGAAGTGGACGACGTGGAGGACTACGAAGTGGACGAAGTGGACGAAGTGGACGAAGTGCAGGAAGTAGAGGAAGTGGAGGAAGTGGACGATGTGGCGAAGTGGACGAAGCGAAGGAAGCGAAGGATGCGGAGGAAGCGGTGGAAGTGGTGGAAGTGGACGATGTGGGCGGATTTGACAAAGTGGAGGAAGTGGAAGAACTGGAGGAAGTGGAGTTAGTGAGGAAGCGGAGTTGACGAAGTGGAGGAAGTGGACAAAGTTGGCGGAGTTGACGAAGTGGAGGAAGTGGACGATGTTGACGAAGTGGACGAAGTGCACGAAGGGGACGAAGTTGACGAAGTTTACGAACTGAACGAAGTGGACGAAGATGACGAAGTGGACGAAGCGGAGGAAGCAGAGGAAGTTGAGGAAGTGGACGAAGTTGACAAAGTGGACGAATTGGAGGAAGTGGATGAAGTGGAGGAAGTGGAGAAAGTGGAGGAAGTGGACGAAATTGTGGAAGTGACGAAGTGGAGGAAGTGGAGGAAGTGGAGGAAGTGGAGAAAGTGGAGGAAGTGAAGGAAGTGGAGGAAGTCTACGAAGTGGACGAAGTGGACGAAGAGGACGAAGTGGACGAAGTGGGCGAAGTTGACGAAGTGGATGAAGTGGACCAAGTGGACGAAGGGGACGAAGTTGATGAAGTGGAGGAAGTGGAGGAAGTGGACGAAATTGAAGAAGTGGCGAAGTGGACGGAGTTGAAGAAGTGGAGGAAGTGGAGGAAGTGGAGGAAGTGGACGAAGTTTACAAAGTTGACGAACTGGATGAAGTTGACGAAGTGGACGAAGTGGACGATGTGGACGAAGCGGGCGAACGGGACGAAGTGGACGAAGTTAACGAAGTGGACGAAGTTGACGAGGTGGAGGAAGTGGAGGAAGTGCCCGAAGTGGGGAAGAAGTGGATGAAGTGCCCGAAGTGGGGAAGAAGTGGATGAAGTGGAGGAAGTGGAGGAAGTGGAGGAAGTGGAGGAAGTGGAGGAAGTGGAGGAAGTGAAGGAAGATGGAGGAAGTTGACGAAGTGGACGAAGTGGAGGAAGTTGACGAAGTGGACGAAGTGGCGAAGTGGACGAAGTTGACGAAGTGGATGAACCTGACAAAGTTGACAAAGTGGACAAAGTGGAGGAAGAAGTCGATGAAGTGGACGAAGTGCAGGAAGTGCAGGAAGTAGAGGAAGTGGAGGAAGTGGACGATGTGGCGAAGTGGACGAAGTGGATGAAGCGAAGGAAGCGAAGGATGCGGAGGAAGCGGTGGAAGTGGCGGAAGTGGACGATGTGGGTGTAGTTGACAAAGTGGAGGAAGTGGAAGAACTGGAGGAAGTGGAATTAGTGGAGGAAGCGGACGAAGTTGATGAAGTAGACGAAGAGGAGGAAGTGGTTCAAGTGGAGGAAGTGGACAAAGTTGGCGGAGTTGACGAAGTGGAGGAATTGGACGATGTTGACGAAGTGGACGAAGTGCACGAAGGGGACGAAGTTGACGAAGTTAACGAAGTTTACGAACTGGACGAAGTGGACGAAGATGACGAAGTTGACGAAGCGGAGGAAGCGGAGGAAGTTGAGGAAGTGGAGGAAGTTGACAAAGTGGACGAATTGGAGCAAGTGGATGAAGTGGAGGAAGTGGAGAAAGTGGAGGAAGTGGACGAAATTGAGGAAGTGACGAAGTGGCGGAAGTGGAGGAAGTGGAGGAAGGGGAGAAAGTGGAGGAAGTGAAGGAAGTGGAGGAAGTCTACGAAGTGGACGAAGTGGACGAAGTGGACGAAGTGGACGAAGTGGACGAAGTGGGCGGAGTTGACGAAGTGGATGAAGTGGACCAAGTGGACGAAGGGGACGAAGTTGATGAAGTGGAGGAAGTGGACGAAGTGGACTAAATTGAAGAAGTGGCGAAGTGGACGGAGTTGAAGAAGTGGAGGAAGTGGAGGAAGTGAACGAAGTTGACAAAGTGGACGACGTGGAGGACTACGAAGTGGACGAAGTTGACGAAGTGGACGAAGTGGACGAAGTGGACGAAGTGGACGAAGTGGACGAAGTGGACGAAGTGCAGGAAGTAGAGGAAGTGGAGGAAGTGGACAATGTGGCGAAGTGGACGAAGTGGAGGAAGTGGAGGAAGTGGAAGAACTGGAGGAAGTGGAGTTAGTGGAGGAAGCGGACGAAGTTGATGAAGTAGACGAAGTGGAGGAAGTGGTTCAAGTGGAGGAAGTGGACAAAGTTGGCGGAGTTGACGAAGTTGAGGAAGTGGACGAAGTTGACGAAGTTGACGAAGTGGAGGAAGCGGAGGAAGGTAGGAAGCGGAGGAAGCGAAGGAAGTGCAGGAAGCGGAGGAAGGCGAGGAAGTGTACGAAGTGGAGGAAGTGGAGGATGTGGAGGTAGTGGACGAAGTGGATGAAGTGGACGAAGTTGACGAAGTGGACGGAGTGGACGAAGTGGATGAAGTTGACGAAGTGGAGGAAGTGGGGGAAGTGGACGAAATTGAAGAAGTACGAAGTGGACGGAGTTGAAGAAGTGGAGGAAGTGGAGGAAGTGGACGAAGTTGACAAAGTTGACGAACTGGATGAAGTTGACGAAGTGGACGAAGTGGACGATGTGGACGAAGCGGGCGAACGGGACGAAGTGGACGAAGTTGACGAAGTTGACGAAGTGGACGAAGTTGAGGTGGTTGAAGTGGATGAAGTGCCCGAAGTGGGGAAGAAGTGGAGGAAGTGGAGGAAGTGGAGGAAGTGAAGGAAGTGGAGGAAGTTGGCGAAGTGGACGAAGTGGAGGAAGTTGACGAAGTGGAGGAAGTGGCGAAGTGACGAAGTTGATGAAGTTGACGAAGTGGATGAACCTGACAAAGTTGACAAAGTGGACAAAGTGGAGGAAGAAGTCGATGAAGTGGACGAAGTGGACGATGTGGAGGAAGTGCAGGAAGTAGAGGAAGTGGAGGAAGTGGACGATGTGGCGAAGTGGACGAAGTGGACGAAGCGAAGGAAGCGACGGATGCGGAGGAAGCGGTGGAAGTGGCGGAAGTCGACGATGTGAGTGGAGTTGACAAAGTGGAGGAAGTGGAGGAAGTGGAAGAACTGGAGGAAGTGGAATTAGTGGAGGAAGCGGACGAAGTTGATGAAGTAGACGAAGTGGAGGAAGTGGTTCAAGTGGAGGAAGTGGACAAAGTTGGCGGAGTTGACGAAGTGGAGGAAGTGGACTATGTTGACGAAGTGGACGAAGTGCACGAAGGGGACAAAGTTGACGAAGTTTACGAACTGAACGAAGTGGACGAAGATGACGAAGTTGACGAAGCGGAGAAAGCGGAGGAAGTTGAGGAACAGGAGGAAGTTGACAAAGTGGACGAATTGGAGGAAGTGGATGAAGTGGAGGAAGTGGAGAAAGTGGAGGAAGTGGAGGAAGTGGACGAAATTGAGGAAGTGACGAAGTGGAGGAAGTGGAGGAAGTGGAGAAAGTGGAGGAAGTGAAGGAAGTGGAGGAAGTCTACGAAGTGGACGAAGTGGACGAAGAGGACGAAGAGGACGAAATGGACGAAGTGGACGAAGTGGGTGGAGTTGACGAAGTGGATGAAGTGGACCAAGTGGACGAAGGGGACGAAGTTGATGAAGTGGAGGAAGTGGAGGAAGTGGAGGAAGTGGACGAAATTGAAGAAGTGGCGAAGTGGACGGAGTTGAAGAAGTGGAGGAAGTGGACGAAGTGGACGATGTGGACGAAGCGGGCGAACGGGACGAAGTGGACGAAGTTGACGAAGTTGACGAAGTGGACGAAGTGGACGAAGTGGACGAGGTGGAGGAAGTGGACGAAGTGGACGAAGTTGACGAAGTGGACGAAGTGGACGAAGTGGACGAGGTGGAGGAAGTGGAGGAAGTGGATGAAGTGCCCGAAGTGGGGAAGAAGTGGATGAAGTGGAGGAAGTGGAGGAAGTGGAGGAAGTGAAGGAAGTGGAGGAAGTTGACGAAGTGGACGAAGTGGAGGAAGTTGACGAAGTGGACGAAGTGGCGAAGTGACGAAGTGGATGAACCTGACAAAGTTGACAAAGTGGAGGAAGAAGTCGATGAAGTGGACGAAGTGGAGGAAGTGCAGGAAGTAGAGGAAGTGGAGGAAGTGGACGATGTGGCGAACTGGACGAAGTAGACGAAGCGAAGGAAGCGAAGGATGTGGAGGAAGCGGTGGAAGTGGCGGAAGTGGACGATGTGAGTGGAGTTGACAAAGTGGAGGAAGTGGAGGAAGTGGAAGAACTGGAGGAAGTGGAATTAGTGGAGGAAGCGGACGAAGTTCATGAAGTGGAGGAAGTGGTTCAAGTGGAGGAAGTGGACAAACTTGGCGGAGTTGACGAAGTGGAAGAAGTGGACGATGTTGACGAAGTGGACGATGTTGACGAAGTGGACGAAGTGCACGAAGGGGACGAAGTTGACGAAGTTTACGAACTGGACGAAGTGGACGAAGATGATGAAGTTGACGAAGCGGAGGAAGCGGAGGAAGTTGAGGAAGTGGAGGAAGTTGACAAAGTGGACGAATTGGAGGAAGTGGATGAAGTGGAGGAAGTGGAGAAAGTGGAGGAAGTGGACGAAATTGAGGAAGTGACGAAGTGGCGGAAGTGGAGGAAGTGGAGGAAGTGGAGAAAGTGGAGGAAGTGAAGGAAGTGGAGGAAGTCTACGAAGTGGACGAAGTGGACGAAGTGGACGAAGTGGGCGGAGTTGACGAAGTGGACGAAGTGGGCGGAGTTGACGAAGTGGATGAAGTGGACCAAGTGGACGAAGGGGACGAAGTTGATGAAGTGGAGGAAGTGGACGAAGTGGACTAAATTGAAGAAGTGGCGAAGTGGACGGAGTTGAAGAAGTGGAGGAAGTGGAGGAAGTGAACGAAGTTGACAAAGTGGACGACGTGGAGGACTACGAAGTGGACGAAGTTGACGAAGTGGACGAAGTGGAGGAAGTGGACGAAGTGCAGGAAGTAGAGGAAGTGGAGGAAGTGGACGATGTGGCGAAGTGGACGAAGTGGAGGAAGTGGAGGAAGTGGAAGAACTGGAGGAAGTGGAGTTAGTGGAGGAAGCAGACGAAGTTGATGAAGTAGATGAAGTGGAGGAAATGGTTCAAGTGGAGGAAGTGGACAAAGTTGGCGGAGTTGACGAAGTGGACGAAGTTGACGAAGTGGAGGAAGCGGAGGAAGGTAGGAAGCGGAGGAAGCGAAGGAAGTGCAGGAAGCGGAGGAAGGGGAGGAAGTGTATGAAGTGGAGGAAGTGGAGGAAGTGGAGGTAGTGGACGAAGTGGATGAAGTGGACGAAGTTGACGAAGTGGACGAAGTGGACGAAGTGGACGAAGTGGACGAAGTGGATGAAGTTGACGAAGTGGAGGAAGTGGATGAAATTGAAGAAGTGGCGAAGTGGAAGGAGTTGAAGAAGTGGAGGAAGTGGAGGAAGTGGAGGAAGTGGACGAAGTTGACAAAGTTGATGAACTGGATGAAGTTGACGAAGTGGACGAAGTGGACGATGTGGACGAAGCGGGCGAACGGGACGAAGTGGACGAAGTGGACGAAGTTGACGAAGTGGACGAAGTGGACGAAGTGGACGAAGTTGACGAGGTGGAGGAAGTGGATGAAGTGCCCGAAGTGGGGAAGAAGTGGAGGAAGTGGAGGAAGTGGAGGAAGTGGAGGAAGTGGAGGAAGTGAAGGAAGTGGAGGAAGTTGACGAAGTGGATGAAGTGAAGGAAGTTGACGAAGTGGACGAAGTGGCGAAGTGACGAAGTGGACGAAGTTGACGAAGTGGATGAACCTGACAAAGTTGACAAAGTGGACAAAGTGGAGGAAGAAGTCGATGAAGTAGACGAAGTGGACGAAGTGGAGGAAGTGCAGGAAGTAGAGGAAGTGGAGGAAGTGGACGATGTGGCGAAGTGGACGAAGTGCACGAAGCGAAGGAAGCGAAGGATGCGGAGGAAGCGGTGGAAGTGGCGGAAGTGGACGATGTGAGTGGAGTTGACAAAGTAGAGGAAGAGGAGGAAGTGGAAGAACTGGAGGAAGTGGAATTAGTGGAGGAAGCGAACGAAGTTGATGAAGTAGACGAAGTGGAGGAAGTGGTTCAAGTGGAGGAAGTGGACAAAGTTGGCGGAGTTGACGAAGTGGAGGAAGTGGACGATGTTGACGAAGTGGACGAAGTGCACGAAGGGGACGAAGTTGACGAAGTTTACGAACTGGACCAAGTGGACGAAGATGACGAAGTTGACGAAGCGGAGGAAGCGGAGGAAGTTGAGGAAGTGGAGGAAGTTGACAAAGTGGACGAATTGGAGGAAGTGGATGAAGTGGAGGAAGTGAAGAAAGTGGAGGAAGTGGACGAAATTGAGGAAGTGACGAAGTGGAGGAAGTGGAGGAAGTGGAGAAAGTGGAGGAAGTGAAGGAAGTGGAGGAAGTGGAGGAAGTGGACGATGTGGCGAAGTGGATGAAGTGGAGGAAGTGGAGGAAGTGGAAGAACTGGAGGAAGTGGAGTTAGTGGAGGAAGCGGACGAAGTTGATGAAGTAGACGAAGTGGAGGAAGTGGTTCAAGTGGAGGAAGTGGACAAAGTTGGCGGAGTTGACGAAGTGGAGGAAGTGGACGAAGTTGACGAAGTGGAGGAAGCGGAGGAAGGTAGGAAGCGGAGGAAGCGAAGGAAGTGCAGGAAGCGGAGGAAGGGGAGGAAGTGTACGAAGTGGAGGAAGTGGAGGTAGTGGACGAAGTGGACGAAGTTGACGAAGTGGACGAAGTGGACGAAGTGGACGAAGTGGACGAAGTGGACGAAGTGGACGAAGTGGACGAAGTGGACGAAGTGGACGAAGTGGACGAAGTGGACGAAGTGGACGAAGTGGACGAAGTGGACGAAGTGGACGAAGTGGACGAAGTGGACGAAGTGGAGGAAGTTGAGGAAGTGGAGGAAGTTGACGAAGTGGACCAAGTGCAGGAAGTGGAGGAAGTAAGCGAAGTGGGCGAAGTGGACGAAGTTGACGAAGTTGAAGAAGCTGACGAAGTGGACGACGTGGAGAAAGTGAAGGAAGTGGAAGAAGTGGAGCAAGTGGCGAAGTGGACGAAGTTAACGAAGTGGAGGAAGTGGACGAAGTGGACGAATTGAAAGAAGTGGACGAAGTGGAGGAAGTGCAGGAAGTAGAGGAAGTGGAGGAAGTGGACGATCTGGCGAAGTGGACGAAGTGGACGAAGCGAAGGAAGCGAAGGATGCGGAGGAAGCGGTGGAAGTGGCGCAAGTGGACGATGTGGGTGGAGTTGACAAAGCGGAGGAAGTGGAAGAACTGGAGGAAGTGGAGTTAGTGAGGAAGCGGACGAAGTTGATGAAGTAGACGAAGTGGAGGAAGTGGTTCAAGTGGAGGAAGTGGACAAAGTTGGCGGAGTTGACGAAGTGGAGGAAGTGGACGATGTGGACGAAGTGGACGAAGTGCACGAAGGGGACGAAGTTGACGAAGTTTACGAACTGAACGAAGTGGACGAAGATGACGAAGTGGACGAAGTGGACGAAGCGGAGGAAGCGGAGGAAGTTGAGGAAGTGGACGAAGTTGACAAAGTGGACGAATTGGAGGAAGTGGATGAAGTGGAGGAAGTGGAGAAAGTGGAGGAAGTGGACGAAATTGAGGAAGTGACGAAATGGAGGAAGTGGAGGAAGTGGAGAAAGTGGAGGAAGTGAAGGAAGTGGAGGAAGTCTACGAAGTGGACGAAGTGGACGAAGAGGACAAAGTGTACGAAGTGGACGAAGTGGGCGGAGTTGACGAAGTGGATGAAGTGGACCAAGTGGACGAATGGGACGAAGTTGATGAAGTGGAGGAAGTGGAGGAAGTGGACGAAATTGAAGAAGTGGCGAAGTGGACGGAGTTGAAGAAGTGGAGGAAGTGGAGGAAGTGGACGAAGTTGACAAAGTTGACGAACTGGATGAAGTGGACGAAGTGGACGATGTGGACGAAGCGGGCGAACGGGACGAACTGGATGAAGTTGACGAAGTTGACGAAGTGGACGAAGTGGACGAAGTGGACGAAGTGGACGAAGTGGACGAAGTTGACGAGGTGGAGGAAGTGGAGGAACTGGATGAAGTGCCCGAAGTGGGGAAGAAGTGGATGAAGTGGAGGAAGTGGAGGAAGTGGAGGAAGTGAAGGAAGTGGAGGAAGTTGACGAAGTGGACGAAGTGGAGGAAGTTGACGAAGTGGACGAAGTGGCGAAGTGGACGAAGTTGACGAAGTGGATGAACCTGACAAAGTTGACAAAGTGGACAAAGTGGAGGAAGAAGTCGATGAAGTGGACGAAGTGGACGAAGTGGAGGAAGTGCAGGAAGTAGAGGAAGTGGAGGAAGTGGACGATGTGGCGAAGTGGACGAAGTAGACGAAGCGAAGGAAGCGAAGGATGTGGAGGAAGCGGTGGAAGTGGCGGAAGTGGACGATGTGAGTGGAGTTGACAAAATGGAGGAAGTGGACGAAGTGGAAGAACTGGAGGAAGTGGAATTAGTGGAGGAAGCGGACGAAGTTGATGAAGTAGACGAAGAGGAGGAAGTGGACAAAGTTGGCGGAGTTGACGAAGTGGAGGAAGTGGACGATTTTGACGAAGTGGACGATGTTGACGAAGTGGACGAAGTGCACGAAGGGGACGAAGTTGACGAAGTTTACGAACTGGACGAAGTGGACGAAGATGACGAAGTTGACGAAGCGGAGGAAGCGGAGGAAGTTGAGGAAGTGGAGGAAGTTGACAAAGTGGACGAATTGGAGGAAGTGGATGAAGTGGAGGAAGTGGAGAAAGTGGAGGAAGTTGGCGAAATTGAGGAAGTGACGAAGTGGCGGAAGTGGAGGAAGTGGAGGAAGTGGAGAAAGTAGAGGAAGTGAAGGAAGTGGAGGAAGTCTACGAAATGGACGAAGTGGACGAAGTGGACGAAGTGGACGAAGTGGACGAAGTGGACGAAGTGGACGAAGTGGACGAAGTGGACGAAGTGGACGAAGTGGGCGGAGTTGACGAAGTGGATGAAGTGGACCAAGTGGACGAAGGGGACGAAGTTGATGAAGTGGACGAAGTGGACGAAGTGGACTAAATTGAAGAAGTGGCGAAGTGGACGGAGTTGAAGAAGTGGAGGAAGTGGAGGAAGTGGACGAAGTGGACAAAGTGGACGACGTGGAGGACTACGAAGTGGACGAAGTGGACGAAGTGGACGAAGTGGACGAAGTGGACGAAGTGGACGAAGTGGACGAAGTGGACGAAGTGGACGAAGTGGACGAAGTGGACGAAGTGGACGAAGTGCAGGAAGTAGAGGAAGTGGAGGAAGTGGACGATGTGGCGAAGTGGACGAAGTGGACGAAGTGGAGGAAGTGGAGGAAGTGGAAGAACTGGAGGAAGTGGAGTTAGTGGAGGAAGCGGACGATGTTGATGAAGTAGATGAAGTGGAGGAAATGGTTCAAGTGGAGGAAGTGGACAAAGTTGGCGGAGTTGACGAAGTGGAGGAAGTAGACGAAGTTGACGAAGTGGAGGAACCGGAGGAAGGTAGGAAGCGGAGGAAGCGAAGGAAGCGAAGGAAGCGGAGGAAGGGGAGGAAGTATACGAAGTGGAGGAAGTGGAGGAAGTGGAGGTAGTGGACGAAGTGGAGGAAGTGGACGAAGTTGACGAAGTGGACGAAGTGGACGAAGTGGACGAAGTGGACGAAGTGGACGAAGTGGATGAAGTTGACGAAGTGGAGGAAGTGGAGGAAGTGGACGAAATTGAAGAAGAAGCGAAGTGGACGGAGTTAAAGAAGTGGAGGAAGTGGAGGAAGTGGACGAAGTGGACGAAGTTGACAAAGTTGACGAACTGGATGAAGTTGACGAAGTGGACGAAGTGGACGATGTGGACGAAGCGGGCGAACGGGACGAAGTGGATGAAGTTGACGAAGTTGACGAAGTGGACGAAGTTGACGAGGTGGAGGAAGTGGATGAAGTGCCCGAAGTGGGGAAGAAGTGGAGGAAGTGGAGGAAGTGGAGGAAGTGGAGGAAGTGGAGGAAGTGAAGGAAGTGGAGGAAGTTGACGAAGTGGACGAAGTGGAGGAAGTTGACGAAGTGGACGAAGTGGCGAAGTGACGAAGTGGACGAAGTTGACGAAGTGGATGAACCTGACAAAGTTGACAAAGTGGACAAAGTGGAGGAAGAAGTCGATGAAGTGGACGAAGTGGAGGAAGTGCAGGAAGTAGAGGAAGTGGAGGAAGTGGACGATGTGGCGAAGTGGACGAAGTGCACGAAGCGAAGGAAGCGAAGGATGCGGAGGAAGCGGTGGAAGTGGCGGAAGTGGACGATGTGAGCGGAGTTGACAAAGTGGAGGAAGTAGAGGAAGTGGAAGAACTGGAGGAAGTGGAATTAGTGGAGGAAGCGGACGAAGTTGATGAAGTAGACGAAAGGGAGGAAGTGGTTCAAGTGGAGGAAGTGGACAAAGTTGGCGGAGTTGACGAAGTGGAGGAAGTGGACGATGTTGACGAAGTGGACGAAGTGCACGAAGGGGACGAAGTTGACGAAGTTTACGAACTGGACGAAGTGGACGAAGATGACGAAGTTGACGAAGCGGAGGAAGCGGAGGAAGGTGAGGAAGTGGAGGAAGTTGACAAAGTGGACGAATTGGAGGAAGTGGATGAAGTGGAGGAAGTGGAGAAAGTGGAGGAAGTGGACGAAATTGAGGAAGTGACGAAGTGGAGGAAGTGGAGGAAGTGGAGAAAGTGGAGGAAGAGAAGGAAGTGGAGGAAGTCTACGAACTGGACGAAGTGGACGAAGTGGACGAAGTGGGCGGAGTTGACGAAGTGGATGAAGTGGACCAAGTGGACGAAGGGGACGAAGTTGATGAAGTGGAGGAAGTGGACGAAGTGGACTAAATTGAAGAAGTGGCGAAGTGGACGGAGTTGAAGAAGTGGAGGAAGTGGAGGAAGTGGACGAAGCTGACAAAGTGGACAACGTGGAGGACTACGAAGTGGACGAAGTGGAGGAAGTGCAGGAGGTAGAGGAAGTGGAGGAAGTGGACGATGTGGCGAAGTGGATGAAGTGGATGAAGTGGAGGAAGTGGAAGAACTGGAGGAAGTGGAGTTAGTGGAGGAAGCGGACGAAGTTGATGAAGTAGACGAAGTGGAGGAAGTGGTTCAAGTGGAGGAAGTGGACAAAGTTGGCGGAGTTGACGAAGTGGAGGAAGTGGACGAAGTTGACGAAGTGGAGGAAGCGGAGGAAGGTAGGAAGCGGAGGAAGCGAAGGAAGTGCAGGAAGCGGAGGAAGGGGAGGAAGTGTACGAAGTGGAGGAAGTGGAGGAAGTGGAGGTAGTGGACGAAGTGGACGAAGTGGACGAAGTGGACGAAGTGGATGAAGTTGAGGAAGTGGAGGAAGTTGAGGAAGTTGAGGAAGTGGACCAAGTGCAGGAAGTGGAGGAAGTAAGCGAAGTGGGCGAAGTGGACGAAGTGGACGAAGTTGACGAAGTTGAAGAAGTTGACGAAGTGGACGACGTGGAGAAAGTGAAGGAAGTGGAAGAAGTGGAGCAAGTGGCGAAGTGGACGAAGTTAACGAAGTGGAGGAAGTGGACGAATTGAAAGAAGTGGACGAAGTGGACGAAGTGGACGAAGTGGAGGAAGTGCAGGAAGTGGAGGAAGTGGACGAAGTGGACGAAGTGGACGAAGCGAAGGAAGCGAAGGATGCGGAGGAAGCGGTGGAAGTGGCGGAAGTGGACAATGTGGGCGGAGTTGACAAAGTGGAGGAAGTGGAAGAACTGGAGGAAGTGGAGTTAGTGAGGAAGCGGACGAAGTTGATGAAGTAGACGAAGTGGAGGAAGTGGACAAAGTTGGCGGAGTTGACGAAGTGGAGGAAGTGGACGATGTTGACGAAGTGGACGAAGTGCACGAAGGGGACGAAGTTGACGAAGTTTACGAACTGAACGAAGTGGACGAAGATGACGAAGTGGACGAAGTGGACGAAGCGGAGGAAGCGGAGGAAGTTGAGGAAGTGGACGAAGTTGACAAAGTGGACGAATTGGAGGAAGTGGATGAAGTGGAGGAAGTGGAGAAAGTGGAGGAAGTGGACGAAATTGAGGAAGTGACGAAGTGGAGGAAGTGGAGGAAGTGGAGAAAGTGGAGGAAGTGAAGGAAGTGGAGGAAGTCTACGAAGTGGACGAAGTGGACGAAGAGGACAAAGTGTACGAAGTTGACGAAGTGGGCGGAGTTGACGAAGTGGATGAAGTGGACCAAGTGGACGAAGGGAACGAAGTTGATGAAGTGGAGGAAGTGGAGGAAATGGAGGAAGTGGACGAAAATGAAGAAGTGGCGAAGTGGACGGAGTTGAAGAAGTGGAGGAAGTGGAGGAAGTGGACGAAGTTGACGAACTGGATGAAGTTGACGAAGGGGACGAAGTGGACGATGTGGACGAAGCGGGCGAACGGGACGAAGTGGACGAAGTTGACGAAGTGGACGAAGTGGACGAAGTTGACGAAGTGGAGGAAGTGGATGAAGTGCCCGAAGTGGGGAAGAAGTGGATGAAGTGGAGGAAGTGGAGGAAGTGGAGGAAGTGGAGGAAGTGAAGGAAGTGGAGGAAGTTGACAAAGTGGACGAAGTGGAGGAAGTTGACGAAGTGGACGAAGTGGCGAAGTGACGAAGTGGACGAAGTTGACGAAGTGGATGAACCTGACAAAGTTGACAAAGTGGACAAAGTGGAGGAAGAAGTCGATGAAGTGGACGAAGTGGACGAAGTGGAGGAAGTGCAGGAAGTAGAGGAAGTGGAGGAAGTGGACGATGTGGCGAAGTGGACGAAGCGAAGGAAGCGAAGGATGCGGAGGAAGCGGTGGAAGTGGCGGAAGTGGACGATGTGAGTGGAGTTGACAAAGTGGAGGAAGTGGGGGAAGTGGAAGAACTGGAGGAAGCGGACGAAGTTGATGAAGAAGACGAAGTGGAGGAAGTGGTTCAAGTGGAGGAAATGGACAAAGTTGGCGGAGTTGACGAAGTGGAGGAAGTGGACGATGTTGACGAAGTTGACGAAGTGGAGGAAGCGGAGGAAGGTAGGAAGCGGAGGAAGCGAAGGAAGTGCAGGAAGCGGAGGAAAGGGAGCAAGTGTACGAAGTGGGGGAAGTGGAGGTAGTGGACGAAGTGCATGAAGTGCACGAAGTTGACGAAGTGGACGAAGTGGACGAAGTGGACGAAGTGGATGAAGTGGATGAAGTTGACGAAGTGGAGTAAGTGCACGAAGGGGACGAAATTGACGAAGTTTACGAACTGGACGAAGTGGACGAAGATGACGAAGTTGACGAAGCGGAGGAAGCGGAGGAAGTTGAGGAAGTGGAGGAAGTTGACAAAGTGGACGAATTGGAGGAAGTGGAGGAAGTGGAGGAAGTGGAGAAAGTGGAGGAAGTGGACGAAATTGAGGAAGTGACGAAGTGGCGGAAGTGGAGGAAGTGGAGGAAGTGGAGAAAGTGGAGGAAGTGAAGGAAGTGGAGGAAGTCTACGAAGTGGACGAAGTGGACGAATTGGACGAAGTGGACGAAGTGGGCGGAGTTGACGAAGTGGATGAAGTGGACCAAGTGGAGGAAGGGGACGAAGTTGATGTAGTGGAGGAAGTGGACGAAGTGGACTAAATTGAAGAAGTGGCGAAGTGGACAGAGTTGAAGAAGTGGAGGAAGTGGACGAAGTGGACGAAGTTGACAAAGTGGACGACGTGGAGGACTACGAAGTGGACGAAGTTGACGAAGTGGACGAAGTGGACGAAGTTGACGAAGTGGACGAAGTGGACGAAGTGGACGAAGTGGAGGAAGTGCAGGAAGTAGAGGAAGTGGAGGAAGTCGACGATGTGGCGAAGTGGACGAAGTGGACGAAGCGAAGGAAGCGAAGGATGCGGAGGAAGCGGTGGAAGTGGCGGAAGTGGACGATGTGGGCGGAGTTGACAAAGTGGAGGAAGTGGAGGAAGTGGAAGAACTGGAGGAAGTGGAGTTAGTGGAGGAAGCGGACGAAGTTGAAGAAGTAGACGAAGTGGAGGAAGTGGACAAAGTTGGCGGAGTTGACGAAGTGGAGGAAGTGGACGATGTTGACGAAGTTGACGAAGTGGAGGAAGCGGAGGAAGTGCAGGAAGCGGAGGAAGGGGAGGAAGTGTACGAAGTGGGGGAAGTGGAGGTAGTGGACGAAGTGGACGAAGTTGACGAAGTGGACGAAGTGGACGAAGTGGACGAAGTGGATGAAGTTGACGAAGTGGAGGAACTTGAGGAAGTGGAGGAAGTTGACGAAGTGGACCAAGTGCAAGAAGTGGAGGAAGTAGGCGAAGTGGGCGAAGTGGACGAAGTTGACGAAGTTGAAGAAGTTGACGAAGTGGACGACGTTGAGAAAGTGAAGGAAGTGGAAGAAGTGGAGCAAGTGGCGAAGTGGACGAAGTTAACGAAGTGGAGGAAGTGGAGGAAGTGGGCGATGTGGGCGAAGTGGACGAAGTTGACGAAGTGGACGACGTGGAGGACTACGAAGTGGACGACGTGGAGGACTACGAAGTGGACGAAGTTGACGAAGTGGACGAAGTGGACGGAGAGGACGAAGTGGACGAAGTGGACGAAGTGGACGAAGTGGACGAAGTGCAGGAAGTAGAGGAAGTGGAGGAAGTGGAGGAAGTGGACGATGTGGCGAAGTGGACGAAGCGAAGGAAGCGAAGGATGCAGAGGAAGCGGTGGAAGTGGCGGAAGTGGACGATGTGGGCGGAGTTGACAAAGTGGAGGAAGTGGAAGAACTGGAGGAAGTGGAGTTAGTGAGGAAGCGGACGAAGTTGATGAAGTAGACGAAGTGGAGGAAGTGGTTCAAGTGGAGGAAGTGGACAAAGTTGGCGGAGTTGACGAAGTGGAGGAAGTGGACGATGTTGACGAAGTGGACGAAGTGCACGAAGGGGACGAAGTTGACGAAGTTTACGAAGTGGACGAAGTGGACGAAGATGACGAAGTGGACGAAGCGGAGGAAGCGGAGGAAGCTGAGGAAGTGGACGAAGTTGACAAAGTGGAGGAATTGGAGGAAGTGGATGAAGTGGAGGAAGTGGAGAAAGTGGAGGAAGTGGACGAAATTGAGGAAGTGACGAAGTGGCGGAAGTGGAGGAAGTGGAGAAAGTGGAGGAAGTGAAGGAAGTGGAGGAAGTCTACGAAGTGGACGAAGTGGACGAAGAGGACGAAGTGGACGAAGTGGACGAAGTGGGCGGAGTTGACGAATTGGATGAAGTGGACCAAGTGGACGAAGGGAACGAAGTTGATGAAGTGGACGAAGTGGAGGAAGTGGAAGAAGTATACGAAAATGAAGAAGTGGCGAAGTGGACGGAGTTGAAGAAGTGGAAGAAGTGGACGAAGTGGACGAAGTTGACAAAGTTGACGAACTGGATGAAGTGGACGAAGTGGACGATGTGGACGATGTGGACGAAGCGGGCGAACGGGACGAAGTGGAAGAAGTTGACGAGGTGGACGAAGTTGACGAGGTGGAGGAAGTGGAGGAAGTGGAGGAAGTGGAGGAAGTGGAGGAAGTGAAGGAAGTGGAGGAAGTTGACGAAGTGGACGAAGTGGATGAAATGGACGAAGTGGACGAAGTGGAGGAAGTTGACGAAGTGGACGAAGTGGCGAAGTGACGAAGTGGACGAAGTTGACGAAGTGGATGTACCTGACAAAGTTGACAAAGTGGACAAAGTGGAGGAAGAAGTGGATGAAGTGGACGAAGTGGATGAAGTGGAGGAAGTGCAGGAAGTCGAGGAAGCGGAGGAAGTGGACGATGTGGCGAAGTGGACGAAGGGGAGGAAGCGGAGGAAGCGAAGGAAGGTAGGAAGCGGAGCAAGCGAAGGAAGCGGAGGAAGGGGAAGAAGTGTACGAAGTGGGGGAAGTGGAGGTGGTGGACGAAGTGGATGAAGTGGACGAAGTTGACGAAGTGGACGAAGTGGACGAAGTGGACGAAGTGGACGAAGTGGATGAAGTTGACGAAGTGGAGGAAGTTGAGGAAGTGGAGGAAGTTGACGAAGTGGACCAAGTGCAGGAAGTGGAGGAAGTAGGCGAAGTGGACGAAGTGGACGAAGTTGACGAAGTTGAAGAAGTTGACGAAGTGGACGACGTGGAGAAAGTGAAGGAAGTGGAAGAAGTGGAGCAAGTGGCGAAGTGGACGAAGTTAACGAAGTGGAGGAAGTGGAGGAAGTGGGCGATGTGGGCGAAGTGGACGAAGTTGACGAAGTGGACGACGTGGAGGACTACGAAGTGGACGAAGTGGACGAAGTGGACGAAGTGGACGAAGTGGACGAAGTGGACGAAGTGCAGGAAGTAGAGGAAGTGGAGGAAGTGGACGATGTGGCGAAGTGAACGAAGTGGACGAAGCGAAGGAAGCGAAGGATGCGGAGGAAGCGGTGGAAGTGGCGGAAGTGGACGATGTGTGCGGAGTTGACAAAGTGGAGGAAGTGGAAGAACTGGAGCAAGTGGAGTTAGTGAGGAAGCGGACGAAGTTGATGAAGTAGACGAAGTGGAGGAAGTGGTTCAAGTGGAGGAAGTGGACAAAGTTGGCGGAGTTGACGAAGTGGAGGAAGTGGACGATGTTGACGAAGTGGACGAAGTGCACGAAGTTTACGAACTGAACGAAGTGGACGAAGATGACGAAGTGGACGAAGTGGACGAAGCGGAGGAAGCGGAGGAAGTTGAGGAAGTGGACGAAGTTGACAAAGTGGACGAATTGGAGGAAGTGGATGAAGTGGAGGAAGTGGAGAAAGTGGAGGAAGTGGACGAAATTGAGGAAGTGACGAAGTGGAGGAAGTGGAGGAAGTGGAGAAAGTGGAGGAAGTGAAGGAAGTGGAGGAAGTCTACGAAGTGGACGAAGTGGACGAAGAGGACAAAGTGTACGAAGTGGACGAAGTGGGCGGAGTTGACGAAGTGGATGAAGTGGACCAAGTGGACGAAGGGAACGAAGTTGATGAAGTGGAGGAAGTGGAGGAAATGGAGGAAGTGGACGAAATTGAAGAAGTGGCGAAGTGGACGGAGTTGAAGAAGTGGAGGAAGTGGAGGAAGTGGACGAAGTTGACGAACTGGATGAAGTTGACGAAGGGGACGAAGTGGACGATGTGGACGAAGCGGGCGAACGGGACGAAGTGGACGAAGTTGACGAAGTTGACGAAGTGGACGAAGTGGACGAAGTTGACGAGGTGGAGGAAGTGGATGAAGTGCCCGAAGTGGGGAAGAAGTGGATGAAGTGGAGGAAGTGGAGGAAGTGGAGGAAGTGGAGGAAGTGAAGGAAGTGGAGGAAGTTGACAAAGTGGACGAAGTGGAGGAAGTTGACGAAGTGGACGAAGTGGCGAAGTGACGAAGTGGACGAAGTTGACGAAGTGGATGAACCTGACAAAGTTGACAAAGTGGACAAAGTGAAGGAAGAAGTCGATGAAGTGGACGAAGTGGACGAAGTGGAGGAAGTGCAGGAAGTAGAGGAAGTGGAGGAAGTGGACGATGTGGCGAAGTGGACGAAGTGGACGAAGCGAAGGAAGCGAAGGATGCGGAGGAAGCGGTGGAAGTGGCGGAAGTGGACGATGTGAGTGGAGTTGACAAAGTGGAGGAAGTGGGGGAAGTGGAAGAACTGGAGGAAGCGGACGAAGTTGATGAAGAAGACGAAGTGGAGGAAGTGGTTCAAGTGGAGGAAGTGGACAAAGTTGGCGGAGTTGACGAAGTGGAGGAAGTGGACGATGTTGACGAAGTTGACGAAGTGGAGGAAGCGGAGGAAGGTAGGAAGCGGAGGAAGCGAAGGAAGTGCAGGAAGCGGAGGAAAGGGAGCAAGTGTACGAAGTGGGGGAAGTGGAGGTAGTGGACGAAGTGCATGAAGTGCACGAAGTTGACGAAGTGGACGAAGTGGACGAAGTGGATGAAGTGGATGAAGTTGACGAAGTGGAGTAAGTGCACGAAGGGGACGAAATTGACGAAGTTTACGAACTGGACGAAGTGGACGAAGATGACGAAGTTGACGAAGCGGAGGAAGCGGAGGAAGTTGAGGAAGTGGAGGAAGTTGACAAAGTGGACGAATTGGAGGAAGTGGAGGAAGTGGAGGAAGTGGAGAAAGTGGAGGAAGTGGACGAAATTGAGGAAGTGAAGAAGTGGCGGAAGTGGAGGAAGTGGAGGAAGTGGAGGAAGTGGAGGAAGTGAAGGAAGTGGAGGAAGTCTACGAAGTGGACGAAGTGGACGAATTGGACGAAGTGGACGAAGTGGGCGGAGTTGACGAAGTGGATGAAGTGGACCAAGTGGACGAAGGGGACGAAGTTGATTTAGTGGAGGAAGTGGACGAAGTGGACTAAATTGAAGAAGTGGCGAAGTGGACGGAGTTGAAGAAGTGGAGGAAGTGGAGGAAGTGGACGAAGTTGACAAAGTGGACGACGTGGAGGACTACGAAGTGGACGACGTGGAGGACTACGAAGTAGACGAAGTTGACGAAGTGGACGAAGTGGACGAAGTTGACGAAGTGGACGAAGTGGACGAAGTGGACGAAGTGGAGGGAAGTGCAGGAAGTAGAGGAAGTGGAGGAAGTCGACGATGTGGCGAAGTGGACGAAGTGGACGAAGCGAAGGAAGCGAAGGATGCGGAGGAAGCGGTGGAAGTGGCGGAAGTGGACGATGTGGGCGGAGTTGACAAAGTGGAGGAAGTGGAGGAAGTGGAAGAAATGGAGGAAGTGGAGTTAATGGAGGGAGCGGACGAAGTTGATGAAGTAGACGAAGTGGAGGAAGTGGACAAAGTTGGCGGAGTTGACGAAGTGGAGGAAGTGGACGATGTTGACGAAGTTGACGAAGTGGAGGAAGCGGAGGAAGTGCAGGAAGCGGAGGAAGGGGAGGAAGTGTACGAAGTGGGGGAAGTGGAGGTAGTGGACGAAGTGGAGGAAGTGGACGAAGTTGACGAAGTGGACGAAGTGGACGAAGTGGACGAAGTGGACGAAGTGGATGAAGTTGACGAAGTGGAGGAACTTGAGGAAGTGGAGGAAGTTGACGAAGTGGACCAAGTGCAAGAAGTGGAGGAAGTAAGCGAAGTGGGCGAAGTGGACGAAGTTGACGAAGTTGAAGAAGTTGACGAAGTGGACGACGTTGAGAAAGTGAAGGAAGTGGAAGAAGTGGAGCAAGTGGCGAAGTGGACGAAGTTAACGAAGTGGAGGAAGTGGAGGAAGTGGGCGATGTGGGCGAAGTGGACGAAGTTGACGAAGTGGACGACGTGGAGGACTACGAAGTGGACGAAGTTGACGAAGTGGACGAAGTGGACGGAGAGGACGAAGTGGACGAAGTGGACGAAGTGGACGAAGTGGACGAAGTGCAGGAAGTAGAGGAAGTGGAGGAAGTGGAGGAAGTGGACGATGTGGCGAAGTGGACGAAGCGAAGGAAGCGAAGGATGCGGAGGAAGCGGTGGAAGTGGCGGAAGTGGACGATGTGGGCGGAGTTGAAAAGTGGAGGAAGTGGAAGAACTGGAGGAAGTGGAGTTAGTGAGGAAGCGGACGAAGTTGATGAAGTAGACGAAGTGGAGGAAGTGGTTCAAGTGGAGGAAGTGGACAAAGTTGGCGGAGTTGACGAAGTGGAGGAAGTGGACGATGTTGACGAAGTGGACGAAGTGCACGAAGGGGACGAAGTTGACGAAGTTTACGAAGTGGACGAAGTGGACGAAGATGACGAAGTGGACGAAGCGGAGGAAGCGGAGGAAGCTGAGGAAGTGGACGAAGTTGACAAAGTGGAGGAATTGGAGGAAGTGGATGAAGTGGAGAAAGTGGAGAAAGTGGAGGAAGTGGACGAAATTGAGGAAGTGACGAAGTGGCGGAAGTGGAGGAAGTGGAGAAAGTGGAGGAAGTGAAGGAAGTGGAGGAAGTCTACGAAGTGGACGAAGTGGACGAAGAGGACGAAGTGGACGAAGTGGACGAAGTGGGCGGAGTTGACGAATTGGATGAAGTGGACCAAGTGGACGAAGGGGACGAAGTTGACGAAGTGGACGAAGTGGAGGAAGTGGAAGAAGTATACGAAAATGAAGAAGTGGCGAAGTGGACGGAGTTGAAGAAGTGGAGGAAGTGGACGAAGTGGACGAAGTTGACAAAGTTGACGAACTGGATGAAGTTGACGAAGTGGACGATGTGGACGATGTGGACGAAGCGGGCGAACGGGACGAAGTGGACGAAGTTGACGAGGTGGACGAAGTTGACGAGGTGGAGGAAGTGGAGGAAGTGGAGGAAGTGGAGGAAGTGGAGGAAGTGGAGGAAGTGAAGGAAGTGGAGGAAGTTGACGAAGTGGACGAAGTGGATGAAATGGACGAAGTGGAGGAAGTTGACGAAGTGGACGAAGTGGCGAAGTGACGAAGTGGACGAAGTTGACGAAGTGGATGTACCTGACAAAGTTGACAAAGTGGACAAAGTGGAGGAAGAAGTGGATGAAGTGGACGAAGTGGAGGAGGTGGAGGAAGTGCAGGAAGTCGAGGAAGCGGAGGAAGTGGACGATGTGGCGAAGTGGACGAAGTGGAGGAAGCGGAGGAAGCGAAGGAAGGTAGGAAGCGGAGCAAGCGAAGGAAGCGGAGGAAGGGGAAGAAGTGTACGAAGTGGGGGAAGTGGAGGTGGTGGACGAAGTGGAGGAAGTGGACGAAGTTGACGAAGTGGACGAAGTGGACGAAGTGGACGAAGTGGACGAAGTGGACGAAGTGGATGAAGTTGACGAAGTGGAGGAAGTTGAGGAAGTGGAGGAAGTTGACGAAGTGGACCAAGTGCAGGAAGTGGAGGAAGTAGGCGAAGTGGACGAAGTGGACGAAGTTGACGAAGTTGAAGAAGTGGACGAAGTGGACGACGTGGAGAAAGTGAAGGAAGTGGAAGAAGTGGAGCAAGTGGCGAAGTGGACGAAGTTAACGAAGTGGAGGAAGTGGAGGAAGTGGGCGATGTGGGCGAAGTGGACGAAGTTGACGAAGTGGACGACGTGGAGGACTACGAAGTGGACGAAGTGGACGAAGTGGACGAAGTGGACGAAGTGGACGAAGTGGACGAAGTGGACGAAGTGGACGAAGTGGACGAAGTGGACGAAGTGGACGAAGTGGACGAAGTGCAGGAAGTAGAGGAAGTGGAGGAAGAGGAGGAAGTGGACGATGTGGCGAAGTGAACGAAGTGGACGAAGCGAAGGAAGCGAAGGATGCGGAGGAAGCGGTGGAAGTGGCGGAAGTGGACGATGTGTGCGGAGTTGACAAAGTGGAGGAAGTGGAAGAACTGGAGCAAGTGGAGTTAGTGAGGAAGCGGACGAAGTTGATGAAGTAGACGAAGTGGAGGAAGTGGTTCAAGTGGAGGAAGTGGACAAAGTTGGCGGAGTTGACGAAGTGGAGGAAGTGGACGACGTTGACGAAGTGGACGAAGTGCACGAAGGGGACGAAGTTGACGAAGTTTACGAACTGGACGAAGTGGACGAAGATGACGAAGTGGACGAAGTGCACGAAGCGGAGGAAGCGGAGGAAGCTGAGGAAGTGGACGAAGTTGACAAAGTGGACGAAATGGAGGAAGTTGATGAAGTGGAGGAAGTGGAGAAAGTGGAGGAAGTGGACGAAATTGAGGAAGTGACGAAGTGGAGGAAGTGGAGAAAGTGGAGGAAGTGAAGGAAGTGGAGGAAGTCTACGAAGTGGACTAAGTGGACGAAGAGGACGAAGTGGACGAAGTGGATGAAGTGGACCAAGTGGACGAAGGGGACGAAGTTGATGAAGTGGAGGAAGTGGATGAAGTGGACTAAATTGAAGAAGTGGCGAAGTGGACGGAGTTGAAGAAGTGGAGGAAGTGGACGAAGTTGACAAAGTGGACGACGTGGAGGACTACGAAGTGGACGAAGTTGACGAAGTGGACGAAGTGGACGAAGTGGAGGAAGTGCAGGAAGTAGAGGAAGTGGAGAAGTGGACGATGTGGCGAAGTGGACGAAGCGACGGAAGCGAAGGATGCGGAGGAAGCGGTGGAAGTGGCGGAAGTGGACGATGTGGGCGGAGTTGACAAAGTGGAGGAAGTGGAGTTAGTGGAGGAAGTGGAGTTAGTGGAGGAAGCGGACGCAGTTGATGAAGTAGACGAAGTGGAGGAAGTGGTTCAAGTGGAGGAAGTGGACAAAGTTGGCGGAGTTGACGAAGTGGAGGAAGTGGACGAAGTTGACGAAGTGGAAGAAGCGGAGGAAGGTAGGAAGCGGAGGAAGCAAAGGAAGTGCAGGAAGCGGAGGAAGGGGAGGAAGTGTACGAAGTGGGGGAAGTGGAGGTAGTGGACGAAGTGGACGAAGTTGACGAAGTGGACGAAGTGGACGAAGTGGACGAAGTGGACGAAGTGGACGAAGTGGACGAAGTGGACGAAGTGGACGAAGTGGACGAAGTGGACGAAGTGGACGAAGTGGATGAAGTTGACGAAGTGGAGGAAGTTGAGGAAGTGGAGGAAGTTGACGAAGTGGACCAAGTGCAAGAAGTGGAGGAAGTAGGCGAAGTGGGCGAAGTGGACGAAGTTGACGAAGTTGAAGAAGTTGAAGAAGTTGACGAAGTGGACGACGTGGAGAAAGTGAAGGAAGTGGAAGAAGTGGAGCAAGTGGCGAAGTGGACGAAGTTAACGAAGTGGAGGAAGTCGAGGAAGTGGGCGATGTGGGCGAAGTGGACGAAGTTGACGAAGTGGACGACGTGGAGGACTACGAAGTGGACGAAGTTGATGAAGTGGACGAAGTGGACGAAGTGGACGAAGTGGACGAAGTGCAGGAAGTGCAGGAAGTGCAGGAAGTAGAGGAAGTGGAGGAAGTGGACGATGTGGCGAAGTGAACGAAGTGGACGAAGCGAAGGAAGCGAAGGATGCGGAGGAAGCAGTGGAAGTGGCGGAAGTGGACGATGTGGGCGGAGTTGACAAAGTGGAGGAAGTGGAAGAACTGGAGCAAGTGGAGTTAGTGAGGAAGCGGACGAAGTTGATGAAGTAGACGAAGTGGAGGAAGTGGTTCAAGTGGAGGAAGTGGACAAAGTTGGCGGAGTTGACGAAGTGGAGGAAGTGGACGATGTTGACGAAGTGGACGAAGTGCACGAAGGGGACGAAGTTGACGAAGTTTACGAACTGGACGAAGTGAACGAAGATGACGAAGTGGACGAAGTGCACGAAGCGGAGGAGGCGGAGGAAGCTGAGGAAGTGGACGAAGTTGACAAAGTGGACGAAATGGAGGAAGTTGATGAAGTGGAGGAAGTGGAGAAAGTGGAGGAAGTGGACGAAATTGAGGAAGTGACGAAGTGGAGGAAGTGGAGAAAGTGGAGGAAGTGAAGGAAGTGGAGGAAGTCTACGAAGTGGACGAAGTGGACGAAGAGGACGAAGTGGACGAAGTGGATGAAGTGGACCAAGTGGACGAAGGGGACGAAGTTGATGAAGTGGAGGAAGTGGACGAAGTGGACTAAATTGAAGAAGTGGCGAAGTGGACGGAGTTGAAGAAGTGGAGGAAGTGGACGAAGTGGACGAAGTTGACAAAGTGGACGACTTGGAGGACTACGAAGTGGACGAAGTTGACGAAGTGGATGAAGTGGACGAACTGGAGGAAGTGCAGGAAGTAGAGGAAGTGGAGCAAGTGGACGATGTGGCGAAGTGGACGAAGCGAAGGAAGCGAAGGATGCGGAAGAAGAGGTGGAAGTGGCGGAAGTGGACGATGTGGGCGGAGTTGACAAAGTGGAGGAAGTGGAGGAAGTGGAAGAAATGGAGGAAGTGGAGTTAGTGGAGGAAGCGGACGAAGTTGATGAAGTAGACGAAGTGGAGGAAGTGGTTCAAGTGGAGGAAGTGGACAAAGTTGGCGGAGTTGACGAAGTGGAGGAAGTGGACGAAGTTGACGAAGTGGAGGAAGCGGAGGAAGGTAGGAAGCGGAGGAAGCGAAGGAAGTGCAGGAAGCGGAGGAAGGGGAGGAAGTGAACGAAGTGGGGGAAGTGGAGGTAGTGGACGAAGTGGATGAAGTGGACGAAGTTGACGAAGTGGACGAAGTGGACGAAGTGGACGAAGTGGATGAAGTTGACGAAGTGGAGGAAGTTGAGGAAGTGGAGGAAGTTGACGAAGTGGACCAAGTGCAAGAAATGGAGGAAGTAGGCGAAGTGGGCGAAGTGGACGAAGTTGACGAAGTTGAAGAAGTTGACGAAGTGGACGACGCGGAGAAAGTGAAGGAAGTGGAAGAAGTGGAGCAAGTGGCGAAGTTGACGAAGTTAACGAAGTGGAGGAAGTGGAGGAAGTGGGCGATGTGGGCGAAGTGGACGAAGTTGACGAAGTGGGCGACGTGGAGGACTACGAAGTGGACGAAGTTGACGAAGTGGACGAAGTGGAAGAAGTGGACGAAGTGGACGAAGTGGACGAAGTGCAGGAAGTAGAGGAAGTGGAGGAAGTGGACGATGTGGCGAAGTGGACGAAGTGGACGAAGCGAAGGAAGCGAAGGATGCGGAGGAAGCGGTGGAAGTGGCGGAAGTGGGCGATGTGGGCGGAGTTGACAAAGTGGAGGAAGTGGAAGAACTAGACGAAGTGGAGGAAGTGGTTCAAGTGGAGGAAGTGGACAAAGTTGGCGGAGTTGACGAAGTGGAGGAAGTGGACGAAGTGGACGAAGTTGACGAAGTTGACGAAGTGGAGGAAGCGGAGGAAGGTAGGAAGCGGAGGAAGCGAAGGAAGTGCAGGAAGCGGAGGAAGGGGAGGAAGTGTACGAAGTGGGGGAAGTGGAGGTAGTGGACGAAGTGGATGAAGTGGACGAAGTTGACGAAGTGGACGAAGTGGACGAAGTGGATGAAGTTGACGAAGTGGAGGAAGTTGAGAAAGTGGAGGAAGTTGACGAAGTGGACCAAGTGCAAGAAGTGGAGGAAGTAGGCGAAGTGGGCGAAGTGGACGAAGTTGACGAAGTGGACGACGTGGAGAAAGTGAAGGAAGTGGAAGAAGTGGAGCAAGTGGCGAAGTGGACGAAGTTAACGAAGTGGAGGAAGTGGAGGAAGTGGGCGGTGTGGGCGAAGTGGACGACGTGGACGACTACGAAGTGGACGAAGTTGACGAAGTGGACGAACTGGACGAAGTGCAGGAAGTATAGGAAGTGGAGGAAGTGGACGATGTGGCGAAGTGGACGAAGTGGACGAAGCGAAGGAAGCGAAGGATGCGGAGGAAGCGGTGGAAGTGGCGGAAGTGGACGATGTGGGCGGAGTTGACAATGTGAAGGAAGTGGAAGAACTGGAGGAAGTGGAGTTAGTGAGGAAGCGGACGAAGTTGATGAAGTAGACGAAGTGGAGGAAATGGTTCAAGTGAGGAAGTGGACAAAGTTGGCGGAGTTGACGAAGTGGAGGAAGTGGACGATGTTGACGAAGTGGACGAAGTGCACGACGGGGACGAAGTTGACGAAGTTTACGAAGTGGACGAAGTGGACGAAGATGACGAAGTGGACGAAGCGGAGGAAGCGGAGGAAGCGGAGGAAGTGGACGAAGTTGACAAAGTGGAGGAATTGGAGGAAGTGGATGAAGTGGAGGAAGTGGAGAAAGTGGAGGAAGTGGACGAAATTGAGGAAGTGACGAAGTGGCGGAAGTGGAGGAAGTGGAGGAAGTGGAGAAAGTGGAGGAAGTGAAGGAAGTGGAGGAAGTTTACGAAGTGGACGAAGTGGACGAAGAGGACGAAGTGGACGAAGTGGGCGGAGTTGACGAAGTGGATGAAGTGGACCAAGTGGACGAAGGGGACGAAGTTGATGAAGTGGAGGAAGTGGAGGAAGTGGAGGAAGTATACGAAAATGAAGAAGTGGCGAAGTGGACGGAGTTGAAGAAGTGGAGGAAGTGGAGGAAATGGAGGAAGTGGACGAAGTTCACAAAGTTGACGAACTGGATGAAGTTGACGAAGTGGACGAAGTGGACGATGTGGACGAAGCGGGCGAACGGGACGAAGTGGACGAAGTTGACGAAGTGGACGAAGTTGACGAGGTGGAGGAAGTGGAGGAAGTGGATGAAGTGCCCGATGTGGGGAAGAAGTAGATGAAGTGGAGGAAGTGGAGGAAGTGGAGGAAGTATACGAAAATGAAGAAGTGGCGAAGTGGACGGAGTTGAAGAAGTGGAGGAAGTGGAGGAAGTGGACGAAGTGGACGAAGTTGACAAAGTTGACGAACTGGATGAAGTTGACGAAGTGGACGAAGTGGACGATGTGGACGAAGCGGGCGAACGGGACGAAGTGGACGAAGTTGACGAAGTGGACGAAGTTGACGAGGTGGAGGAAGTGGATGAAGTGCCCGAAGTGGGGAAGAAGTGGATGAAGTGGAGGAAGTGGAGGAAGTGGAGGAAGTGGAGGAAGTGGAGGAAGTGGAGGAAGTGAAGGAAGTGGAGGAAGTTGACGAACTGGACGAAGTGGAGGAAGTTGACGAAGTGGACGAAATGGCGAAGTGACGAAGTGGACGAAGTTGACGAAGTGGATGTACCTGACAAAGTTGACAAAGTGGACAAAGTGGAGGAAGAAGTGGATAAAGTGGACGAAGTGGAGGAAGTGGAGGAAGTGCAGGAAGTCGAGGAAGTGGACGATGTGGCGAAGTGGACGAAGTGGAGGAAGCGGAGGAAGCGAAGGAAGGTAGGAAGCGGAGGAAGCGAAGGAAGTGCAGGAAGCGGAGGAAGGGGAAGAAGTGTACGAAGTGGGGGAAGTGGAGGTGGTGGACGAAGTGGATGAAGTGGACGAAGTGGACGAAGTGGACGAAGTGGACAAAATGGACGAAGTGGACGAAGTGGATGAAGTTGAGGAAGTGGAGGAAGTTGAGGAAGTGGAGGAAGTTGACGAAGTGGACCAAGTGCAGGAAGTGGAGGAAGTAGGCGAAGTGGACGAAGTGGACGAAGTTGAAGAAGTTGACGAAGTGGACGACGTGGAGAAAGTGAAGGAAGTGGAAGAAGTGGAGCAAGTGCCGAAGTGGACGAAGTTAACGAAGTGGAGGAAGTGGAGGAAGTGGGCGATATGGGCGAAGTGGACGAAGTTGACGAAGTGGACGACGTGGAGGACTACGAAGTGGACGAAGTTGACGAAGTGGACGAAGTGGACGAAGTGGACGAAGTGGACGAAGTGGACGAAGTGGACGAAGTGGACGAAGTGGACGAAGTGCAGGAAGTAGAGGAAGTGGAGGAAGTGGACGATGTGGCGAAGTGAACGAAGTGGACAAAGCGAAGGAAGCGAAGGATGCGGAGGAAGCGGTGGAAGTGGCGGAAGTGGACGATGTTGATGAAGTAGACGAAGTGGAGGAAGCGGTTCAAGTGGAGGAACTGGACAAAGTTGGCGGAGTTGACGAAGTGGAGGAAGTGGACGATGTTGACGAAGTGCACGAAGGGGACGAAGTTGACGAAGTTTACGAACTGGACGAAGTGGACGAAGATGACGAAGTGGACGAAGTGCACGAAGCGGAGGAAACGAAGGAAGCTGAGGAAGTGGACGAAGTTGACAAAGTGGACGAAATGGAGGAAGTTGATGAAGTGGAGGAAGTGGAGAAAGTGGAGGAAGTGGACGAAATTGAGGAAGTGACGAAGTGGAGGAAGTGGAGGAAGTCGAGAAAGTGGAGGAAGTGAAGGAAGTGGAGGAAGTGGAGAAAGTGGAGGAAGTGAAGGAAGTGGAGGAAGTCTACGAAGTGGACGACGTGGACGAAGAGGACGAAGTGGACGAAGTGGGCGGAGTTGACGAAGTGGATGAATTGGACCAAGTGGACGAAGGGGACGAAGTTGATGAAGTGGAGGAAGTGCAGGAAGTATACGAAATTGAAGAAGTGGCGAAGTGGACGGAGTTGAAGAAGTGGAGGAAGTGGAGGAAGTGGAGGAAGTGGACGAAGTTGACAAAGTTGACGAACTGGATGAAGTTGACGAAGTGGACGAAGTGGACGATGTGGACGAAGCGGGCGAACGGAACGAAGTGGACGAAGTTGACGAAGTGGACGAAGTGGACGAAGTGGACGAAGTGGACGAAGTTGACGAGGTGGAGGAAGTGGAGGAAGTGGATGAAGTGCCCGAAGTGGGGAAGAAGTGGATGAAGTGGAGGAAGTGGAGGAAGTGAAGGAAGTGGAGGAAGTTGACGAAGTGGACGAAGTGGAGGAAGTTGACGAAGTGGACGAAGTGGCGAAGTGACGAAGTGGACGAAGTTAACGAAGTGGATGAACCTGACAAAGTTGACAAAGTGGACAAAGTGGACGAAGAAGTGGATGAAGTGGACGAAGTGGACGAAGTGGAGGAAGTGCAGGAAGTGCAGGAAGTAGAGGAAATGGACGATATGGCGAAGTGGACGAAGTGGACGAAGTGGACGAAGCGAAGGAAGCGAAGGATGCGGAGGAAGCGGTGGAAGTGGCGGAAGTGGACGATGTGAGTGGAGTTGACAAAGTCGAGGAAGTGGAGGAAGTGGAATTAGTGGAGGAAGCGGACGAAGTTGATGAAGTAGACGAAGTGGAGGAAGTGGTTCAAGTGGAGGAAGTGGACAAAGTTGGCGGAGTTGACGAAGTGGAGGAAGTGGACGATGTTGACGAAGTGGACGAAGTGCACGAAGGGGACGAAGTTGACGAAGTTTACGAACTGGACGAAGTGGACGAAGATGACGAAGTTGACGAAGCGGAGGAAGCGGAGGAAGTTGAGGAAGTGGAGGAAGTTGACAAAGTGGACGAATTGGAGGAAGTGGATGAAGTGGAGGAAGTGGAGAAAGTGGAGGAAGTGGACGAAATTGAGGAAGTGACGAAGTGGCGGAAGTGGAGGAAGTGGAGGAAGTGGGGAAAGTGGAGGAAGTGAAGGAAGTGGAGGAAGTCTACGAAGAGGACGAAGTGGACGAAGTGGACGAAGTGGACGAACTGGGCGGAGTTGACGAATTGGATGAAGTGGACCAAGTGGACGAAGGGGACGAAGTTGATGAAGTGGAGGAAGTGGAGGAAGTGGACGAAGTGGACAAAGTGGACGAAATTGAAGAAGTGGCGAAGTGGACGGAGTTGAAGGAGTGGAGGAAGTGGACGAAGTGGACGAAGTTGACAAAGTGGACGACGTGGAGGACTACGAAGTGGACGAAGTTGACGAAGTGGACGAAGTGGACGAAGTGGACGAAGTTGACGAAGTGGACGAAGTGGACGAAGTGGACGAAGTGGAGGAAGTGCAGGAAGTAGAGGAAGTGGAGGAAGTGGACGATGTGGCGAAGTGGACGAAGTGGACGAAGTGGACGAAGCGAAGGAAGCGAAGGATGCGGAGGAATTGGTGGAAGTGGCGGAAGTGGACGATGTGGGCGGAGTTGACAAAGTGGAGGTAGTGGAGGAAGTGGAAGAACTGGAGGAAGTGGAGTTAGTGGACGAAGCGGACGAAGTTGATGAAGTAGACGAAGTGGAGGAAGTGGAGGAAGTGGACGAAATTGAAGAAGTGGCGAAGTGGACGGAGTTGAAGAAGTGGAGGAAGTGGACGAAGTGGACGAAGTTGACAAAGTTGACGAACTGGATGAAGTTGACGAAGTGCACGATGTGGACGAAGCGGGCGAACAGGACGAAGTGGACGAAGTTGACGAAGTGGACGAAGTTGACGAGGTGGAGGAAGTGGAGGAAGTGGATGAAGTGCATGAAGTGGGGAAGTGGATGAAGTGAAGGAAGTGAAGGAAGTGGAGGATGTTGACGAAGTGGACGAAGTGGAGGAAGTTGACGAAGTGGACGAAGTGGCGAAGTGACGAAGTGGACGAAGTGGCGAAGTGACGAAGTGGACGAAGTTGACGAAGTGGATGAACCTGACAAAGTTGACAAAGTGGAGGAAGAAGTGGATGAAGTGGACGAAGTGGACGAAGTGGAGGAAGTGCAGGAAGTACAGGAAGTTGAGGAAGAGGACGATGTGGCGAAGTGGACGAAGTGGACGAAGCGAAGGAAGCGAAGGATGCAGAGGAAGCGGTGGAAGTGGCGAAAGTGGACAATTTGAGCGGAGTTGACAAAGTGGAGGACGTGGAAGAACTGGAGGAAGTGGAGTTAGTGGAGGAAGCGGACGAAGTTGATGAAGTAGACGAAGTGGAGGAAGTGGTTCAAGTGGAGGAAGTGGACAAAGTTGGCAGAGTTGACGAAATGGAGGAAGTGGACGATGTTGACAAAGTGGACGAAGTGCACGAAGGGGACGAAGTTGACGAAGTTTACGAACTGGACGAAGTGGACGAAGATGACGAAGTGGACGAAGCGGAGGAAGCGGAGGAAGTTGAGGAAGTGGAGGAAGTTGACAAAGTGGACGAATAGTAGGAAGTGGATGAAGTGGAGCAAGTGGAGAAAGTGGAGGAAGTGGACGAAATTGAGGAAGTGACGAAGTGGCGGAAGTGGAGGAAATGGAGGAAGTGGAGAAAGTGGAGGAAGTGAAGGAAGTGGAGGAAGTCTAGGAAGTGGACGAAGTGGACGAAGTGGGCGGAGTTGACGAAGTGGATGAAGTGGACCAAGTGGACGAAGGGGACAAAGTTGATGAAGTTGAGGAAGTGGAGGAAGTGCACGAAGTGGACGAAATTGAAGAAGTGGCGAAGTGGACGAACGGGACGAAGTGGACGAAGTTGACGAAGTTGACGAAGTGGACGAAGTTTACGAGGTGGAGGAAGTGGAGGAAGTGGATGAAGTGGACGAAGTAGGGAAGAAGTGGATGAAGTGGACGAAGTGGAGGAAGTGGAGGAAGTGGAGGAAGTGAAGGAAGTGGAGGAAGTTGACGAAATGGACGAAGTGGAGGAAGTTGACGAAGTGGACGAAGTGGCGAAGTGACGAAGTGGACGAAGTCGACGAAGTGGATGAACCTGACAAAGTTGACAAAATGGACAAAGTGGAGGAAGAAGTGGATGAAGTGGAGGAGGTGGAGGAAGTGGAGGAAGTGAGGGAAGTGGAGGAAGTGGACGTAGTGGAGGAAGTCGACGAAGTTGACGAGGGTGACGAAGGTGACGAAGTTGACGAAGTGAAGAAGTGGACGAAGTTGACGAAGTGGAGGTAGTGGACGAAGTGGACGAAGTGAACGAAGTTGACGAAGTTGACGAAGTGGCGAAGTGGACGAAGTTGAAGAAGTGCAGGAAGTGAACGAAGTGGACAAAGTTGACGAAGTGGACGAAGTGGACGATGTTGACGAAGTGGACGAAGTGGACGATGTGGACGAAGGGGACGAAGTGGACGAACTGGAGAAGTGGACGAAGTGGAGGAAGAAGTGGACGATGTGGACGAAGGCGACGAAGTGGAGGAAGTTCACGAAGTGGATGAAGTTGAAGAAGTTGACGAAGTGGAGGAAGTGGAGGAAGTAGACGAAGTTGACGAAGTGGACGAAGTTGACGATGTAGAAGTAGTGGACGAAGTGGATGAAGTTGACGAAGGTGACGAAGTAAACGAAGTTGACGAAGTAGAAGAAGTGGACGAAGTGGACGAAGTTGATGAAGTGGACGAAGGTGACGAAGTGGACGAAGTGGAGGAAGGTGACAAAGTGGCGAAGTGAAAGAAGTGGACGAAGATGACGAAGTGGAGGAAGTGGACGAAGTGGGGAAGTGGACGAAGTGGACGAAGTTGAAGAAGTGCAAGAAGTGGACGAAGTTGACAGAGTTCACGAACTGGATAAACTTGACGAATTGGACGAAGTTGACGAATTGGATGAAGTTGACGAAGTTGACGAAGTGGACAAAGTGGGCGAAGTGGACAATGTGGACGAAGAGGACTAAGGGGACAAAGTGGACAAAGTTGACGAAGTGGAGGAAGTGGAGGAACTTTACGAAGTTGACGAAGTGGAGGAACTTGACGAAGTGGAGGAAGTGGAGGAAGTGGCGATGTGGCGAAGTGGACGACGTTGACGAAATAAACGATGCGAAGGAAGTGGAGGAAGGGGAGGAAGTGGACGAAGTGGACGAAGTGGATGAACTTGATGAAGTTGAGGAAGTGGAGGAAGTGGGTGAAATGGGCGAAGTGGAAGAAGTTGACGAAGTGGAGGAAGTGGAGGTAGTGGACGAAGTTGACGAAGGTGACGAAGTACAAGAAGTGGACTAAGTGGACGAAGTTGACGAATTGGACGAATTGGACGAAGTGGGCGAAGTGGACGAAGTGGACGAAGTGGACGAAGTGGACGAAGTGGACGAAGTGGACGAAGTGGACGAAGTGGACGAAGTGGACGAAGTGGACGAAGTGGACGAAGTGGACGAAGTGGACGAAGTGGACGAAGTGGACGAAGTGGACGGAGTTGACGAAGTGGACCAAGTGGACGAAGTGGACGAAGGGGACAAAGTTGACGAAGTGGAGGAACTGGAGGAAGTGGACTAAGCGGACGAAGTGGACGAAGTTGACGAAGTGGCGAAGTGGACGAAGTGGATGAAGTTGACGAAGTGGATGAACCTGACAAAGTTGACAAAGTGGACAAAGTGGTGGAAGAAGTGGATGAAGTGGACGAAGTGGATGAAGTGGAGGAAGTGCACGAAGTAGAGGAAGTGGACGATATGGCGAAGTGGACGAAGCGAAGGAAGCGAAGGATGCGGAGGAAGCGGTGGAAGTGGCGGAAGTGGACGATGTGAGTGGAGTTGACAAAGTCAAGGAAGTGGAAGAACTGGAGGAAGTGGAATTAGTGGAGGAAGCGGACGAAGTTGATGAAGTAGACGAAGTGGAGGAAGTGGTTCAAGTGGAGGAAGTGGACAAAGTTGGCGGAGTTGACGAAGTGGAGGAAGTGGACGATGTTGACGAAGTGGACGAAGTGCACGAAGGGGACGAAGTTGACGAAGTTTACGAACTGGACGAAGTGGACGAAGATGACGAAGTTGACGAAGCGGAGGAAGCGGAGGAAGTTGAGGAAGTGGAGGAAGTTGACAAAGTGGACGAATTGGAGGAAGTGGATGAAGTGGAGGAAGTGGAGAAAGTGGAGGAAGTGGACGAAATTGAGGAAGTGACGAAGTGGCGGAAGTGGAGGAAGTGGAGGAAGTGGAGAAAGTGGAGGAAGTGAAGGAAGTGGAGGAAGTCTACGAAGTGGACGAAGTGGACGAAGTGGACGAAGTGGGCGGAGTTGACGAAGTGGATGAAGTGGACCAAGTGGACGAAGGGGACGAAGTTGATGAAGTGGAGGAAGTGGAGGAAGTGGACGAAGTGGACGAAATTGAAGAAGTGGCGAAGTGGACGGAGTTGACGAAGTGGACGAAGTGGACGAAGTGGACGAAGTGGAGGAAGTGGACGAAGTGGAGGAAGTGCAGGAAGTAGAGGAAGTGGAGGAAGTGGACGATGTGGCGAAGTGGACGAAGTGGACGAAGTGGACGAAGCGAAGGAAGCGAAGGATGCGGAGGAAGCGGTGGAAGTGGCGGAAGTGGACGATGTGGGCGGAGTTGACAAAGTGGAGGTAGTGGAGGAAGTGGAAGAACTGGAGGAAGTGGAGTTAGTGGACGAAGCGGACGAAGTTGATGAAGTAGACGAAGTGGAGGAAGTGGACGAAATTGAATAAGTGGCGAAGTGGACGGAGTTGAAGAAGTGGAGGAAGTGGAGGAAGTGGACGAAGTGGACGAAGTTGACAAAGTTGACGAACTGGATGAAGTTGACGAAGTGGACGAAGTGGACGATGTGGACGAAGCGGGCGAACAGGACGAAGTGGACGAAGTTGACGAATTGGACGAAGTGGACGAAGTGGACGGAGTTGACGAAGTGGACCATGTGGACGAAGTGGACGAAGGGGACAAAGTTGACGAAGTGGAGGAACTGGAGGAAATGGAAGAAGCGGACGAAGTGGACGAAGTTGACGAAGTGGCGAAGTGGACGAAGTGGATGAAGTTGACGAAGTGGATGAACCTGACAAAGTTGACAAAGTGGACAAAGTGGTGGAAGAAGTGGATGAAGTGGACGAAGTGGACGAAGTGGAGGAAGTGGAGGAAGTGCAGGAAGTAGAGGAAATGGACGAGATGGCGAAGTGGAGGAAGCGGTGGAAGTGGCGGAAGTGGACGATGTGAGTGGAGTTGACAAAGTCGAGGAAGTGGAAGAACGGGAGGAAGTGGAATTAGTGGAGGAAGCGGACGAAGTTGATGAAGTAGACGAAGTGGAGGAAGTGGTTCAAGTGGAGGAAGTGGACAAAGTTGGCGGAGTTGACGAAGTGGAGGAAGTGGACGATGTTGACGAAGTGGACGAAGTGCACGAAGGTGACGAAGTTGACGAAGTTTACGAACTGGACGAAGTGGACGAAGATGACGAAGTTGACGAAGCGGAGGAAGCGGAGGAAGTTGAGGAAGTGGAGGAAGTTGACAAAGTGGACGAATTGGAGGAAGCGGATGAAGTGGAGGAAGTGGAGAAAGTGGAGGAAGTGGACGAAATTAAGGAAGTGACGAAGTGGCGGAAGTGGAGGAAGTGGAGGAAGTGGAGAAAGTGGAGGAAGTGAAGGAAGTGGAGGAAGTCTACGAAGTGGACGAAGTGGACGAAGTGGACGAAGTGGACGAAGTGGACGAAGTGGACGAAGTGGACGAAGTGGGCGGAGTTGACGAAGTGGATGAAGTGGACCAAGTGGACGAAGGGGACGAAGTTGATGAAGTGGAGGAAGTGGACGAAGTGGACGAAGTGGACGAAATTGAAGAAGTGGCGAAGTGGACAGAGTTGAAGAAGTGGAGGAAGTGGAGGAAGTGGACGAAGTTGACAAAGTGGACGACGTGGAGGACTACGAAGTGGACGAAGTTGACGAAGTGGACGAAGTGGACGAAGTTGACGAAGTGGACGAAGTGGACGAAGTGGACGAAGTGGACGAAGTGCAGGAAGTAGAGGAAGTGGAGGAAGTGGACGATGTGGCGAAGTGGACGAAGTGGACGAAGCGAAGGAAGCGAAGGATGCGGAGGAAGCGGTGGAAGTGGCGGAAGTGGACGATGTGGGCGGAGCTGACAAAGTGGAGGTAGTAGAGGAAGTGGAAGAACTGGAGGAAGTGGAGTTAGTGGACGAAGCGGACGAAGTTGATGAAGTAGACGAAGTGGAGGAAGTGGACGAAGTGGACGAAATTGAATAAGTGGCGAAGTGGACGGAGTTGAAGAAGTGGAGGAAGTGGAGGAAGTAGACGAAGTGGACGAAGTTGACAAAGTTGACGAACTGGATGAAGTTGACGAAGTGGACGAAGTGGACGATGTGGACGAAGCGGGCGAACAGGACGAAGTGGACGAAGTGGACGAAGTTGATGAGGAGGAGGAAGTGGATGAAGTGCACGAAGTGGGGAAGAAGTGGATGAAGTGAAGGAAGTGAAGGAAGTGGAGGAAGTTGACGAAGTGGACGAAGTGGAGGAAGTTGACGAAGTGGACGAAGTGGCGAAGTGACGAAGTGGACGAAGTTGACGAAGTGGATGAACCTGACAAAGTTGACAAAGTGGACAAAGTGGAGGAAGAAGTGGATGAAGTGGACGAAGTGGACGAAGTGGAGGAAGTGCAGGAAGTAGAGGAAGTGGAGGAAGAGGACGATGTGGCGAAGTGGACGAAGTGGACGAAGCGAAGGAAGCGAAGGATGTAGAGGAAGCGGTGGAAGTGGCGGAAGTGGACAATGTGAGCGGAGTTGACAAAGTGGAGGAAGTGGAGGAAGTGGAAGAACTGGAGGAAGTGGAGTTAGTGGAGGAAGCGGACGAAGTTGATGAAGTAGACGAAGTGGAGGAAGTGGTTCAAGTGGAGGAAGTGGACAAAGTTGGCGGAGTTGACGAAGTGGAGGAAGTGGACGATGTTGACAAAGTGGACGAAGTGCACGAAGGGGACGAAGTTCACGAAGTTTTGCGAACTGGACGAAGTGGACGAAGATGACGAAGTTGACGAAGCGGAGGAAGCGGAGGAAGTTGAGGAAGTGGAGGAAGTTGACAAAGTGGACGAATTGGAGGAAGTGGATGAAGTGGAGGAAGTGGAGAAAGTGGAGGAAGTGGACGAAATTGAGGAAGTGACGAAGTGGCGGAAGTGGAGGAAGTGGAGGAAGTGGAGAAAGTGGAGGAAGTGAAGGAAGTGGAGGAAGTCTACGAAGTGGACGAAGTGGACGAAGTGGACGAAGTGGACGAAGTGGGCGGAGTTGACGAAGTGGATGAAGTGGACCAAGTGGACGAAGGGGACGAAGTTGATGAAGTGGAGGAAGTGGAGGAAGTGGAGGAAGTGGAGGAAGTGGACGAAATTGAAGAAGTGGCGAAGTGGACGGAGTTGAAGAAGTGGAGGAAGTGGACGAAGTGGACGAAGTTGACAAAGTGGACGACGTGGAGGACTACGAAGTGGACGAAGTTGACGAAGTGGACGAAGTTGACGAAGTGGACGAAGTGGACGAAGTGGAGGAAGTGGACGAAGTGGAGGAAGTGCAGGAAGTAGAGGAAGTGGAGGAAGTGGACGATGTGGCGAAGTGGACGAAGTGGAGGAAGTGGACGAAGTGGAGGAAGTGCAGGAAGTAGAGGAAGTGGAGGAAGTGGACGATGTAGCGAAGTGGACGAAGTGGACGAAGTGGACGAAGCGAAGGAAGCGAAGGATGCGGAGGAAGCGGTGGAAGTGGCGGAAGTGGACGATGTGGGCGGAGTTGACAAAGTGGAGGTAGTGGAGGAAGTGGAAGAACTGGAGGAAGTGGAGTTAGTGGACGAAGCGGACGAAGTTGATGAAGTAGACGAAGTGGAGGAAGTGGACGAAGTGGACGAAATTGAATAAGTGGCGAAGTGGACGGAGTTGAAGAAGTGGAGGAAGTGGAGGAAGTGGACGAAGTGGACGAAGTTGACAAAAGTTGACGAACTGGATGAAGTTGACGAGGTGGACGAAGTGGACGATGTGGACGAAGCGGGCGAACAGGACGAAGTGGACGAAGTTGACGAATTGGACGAAGTGGACGAAGTGGACGAAGTGGACGAAGTGGACGAAGTGGACGAAATGGACGGAGTTGACGAAGTGGACGAAGTGGACGAAGTGGACGAAGGGGACAAAGTTGACGAAGTGGAGGAACTGGAGGAAGTGGAAGAAGCGGACGAAGTGGACGAAGTTGACAAAGTGGCGAAGTGGACGAAGTGGATGAAGTTGACGAAGTGGATGAACCTGACAAAGTTGACAAAGTGGACAAAGTGGTGGAAGAAGTGGATGAAGTGGACGAAGTGGACGAAGTGGAGGAAGTGGAGGAAGTGCAGGAAGTAGAGGAAGTGGACGATATGGCGAAGTGGAGGAAGCGGTGGAAGTGGCGGAAGTGGACGATGTGAGTGGAGTTGACAAAGTCGAGGAAGTGGAAGAACTGGAGGAAGTGGAATTATTGGAGGAAGCGGACGAAGTTGATGAAGTAGACGAAGTGGAGGAAGTGGTTCAAGTGGAGGAAGTGGACAAAGTGCACGAAGGGGACGAAGTTGACGAAGTGGACGAAGTGCACGAAGGGGACGAAGTTGACGAAGTTTACGAACTGGACGAAGTGGACGAAGATGACGAAGTTGACGAAGCGGAGGAAGCGGAGGAAGTTGAGGAAGTGGAGGAAGTTGACAAAGTGGACGAATTGGAGGAAGTGGACGATGTTGACGAAGTGGAAGAAGTGCACGAAGGGGACGAAGTTGACGAAGTTTACGAACTGGACGAAGTGGACGAAGATGACGAAGTTGACGAAGCGGAGGAAGCGGAGGAAGTTGAGGAAGTGGAGGAAGTTGACAAAGTGGACGAATTGGAGGAAGTGGATGAAGTGGAGGAAGTGGAGAAAGTGGAGGAAGTGGACGAAATTGAGGAAGTGACGAAGTGGCGGAAGTGGAGGAAGTGGAGGAAATGGAGAAATTGGAGGAAGTGAAGGAAGTGGAGGAAGTCTACGAAGTGGACGAAGTGGACGAAGTGGGCGGAGTTGACGAAGTGGATGAAGTGGACCAAGTGGACGAAGGGGACGAAGTTGATGAAGTGGAGGAAGTGGAGGAAGTGGACCAAGTGGACGAAATTGAAGAAGTGGCGAAGTGGACGGAGTTGAAGAAGTGGAGGAAGTGGATGAAGTGGACGAAGTTGACAAAGTGGACGACGTGGAGGACTACGAAGTGGACGAAGTGGACGAAGTTGACGAAGTGGACGAAGTGGACGAAGTGGACGAAGTGGACGAAGTGGACGAAGTGGACGAAGTGGACGAAGTGGAGGAAGTGCAGGAAGTAGAGGAAGTGGAGGAAGTGGACGATGTGGCGAAGTGGACGAAGTGGACGAAGCGAAGGAAGCGAAGGATGCGGAGGAAGCAGTGGAAGTGGCGGAAGTGGACGATGTGGGCGGAGTTGACAAAGTGGAGGTAGTGGAGGAAGTGGAAGAACTGGAGGAAGTGGAGTTAGTGGACGAAGCGGACGAAGTTGATGAAGTGGACGAAGTGGAGGAAGTGGACGAAATTGAATAAGTGGCGAAGTGGACGGAGTTGAAGAAGTGGACGAAGTGGAGGAAGTGGACGAAGTTGACAAAGTTGACGAACTGGATGAAGTTGACGAAGTGGACGAAGTGGACGATGTGGACGAAGCGGGCGAACAGGACGAAGTGGACGAAGTTGACGAAGTCGACGAAGTTGACGAGGTGGAGGAAGTGGATGAAGTGCACGAAGTGGGGAAGAAGTGGATGAAGTGAAGGAAGTGAAGGAAGTGGAGGAAGTTGACGAAGTGGACGAAGTGGAGGAAGTTGACGAAGTGGATGAACCTGACAAAGTTGACAAAGTGGACAAAGTGGAGGAAGAAGTGGATGAAGTGGACGAAGTGGACGAAGTGGAGGAAGTGCAGGAAGTAGAGGAAGTGGAGGAAGAGGACGATGTGGCGAAGTGGACGAAGTGGACGAAGCGAAGGAAGCGAAGGATGTAGAGGAAGCGGTGGAAGTGGCGGAAGTGGACAATGTGAGCGGAGTTGACAAAGTGGAGGAAGTGGAAGAACTGGAGGAAGTGGAGTTAGTGGAGGAAGCGGACGAAGTTGATGAAGTAGACGAAGTGGAGGAAGTGGTTCAAGTGGAGGAAGTGGACAAAGTTGGCGGAGTTGACGAAGTGGAGGAAGTGGACGATGTTGACAAAGTGGACGAAGTGCACGAAGGGGACGAAGTTGACAAAGTTTTGCGAACTGGACGAAGTGGACGAAGATGACGAAGTGGACGAAGCGGAGGAAGCGGAGGAAGTTGAGGAAGTGGAGGAAGTTGACAAAGTGGACGAATTGGAGGAAGTGGATGAAGTGGAGGAAGTGGAGAAAGTGGAGGAAGTGGACGAAATTGAGGAAGTGACGAAGTGGCGGAAGTGGAGGAAGTGGAGGAAGTGGAGAAAGTGGAGGAAGTGAAGGAAGTGGAGGAAGTCTACGAAGTGGACGAAGTGGACGAAGTGGACGAAGTGGGCGGAGTTGACGAAGTGGATGAAGATGACAAAGTGGACGAAGTGGGCGAAGTTTTGCGAACTGGACGAAGTGGACGAAGATGACGAAGTGGACGAAGCGGAGGAAGTTGAGGAAGTGGAGGAAGTTGACAAAGTGGACGAATTGGAGGAAGTGGATGAAGTGGAGGAAGTGGAGAAAGTGGAGGAAGTGGACGAAATTGAGGAAGTGACGAAGTGGCGGAAGTGGAGGAAGTGGAGGAAGTGGAGAAAGTGGAGGAAGTGAAGGAAGTGGAGGAAGTCTACGAAGTGGACGAAGTGGACGAAGTGGACGAAGTGGACGAAGTGGACGAAGTGGGCGGAGTTGACGAAGTGGATGAAGTGGACGAAGTGGACAAAGGGGACGAAGTTGATGAACTGGACGAAGTGGAGGAAGTGCACGAAGTGGACGAAATTGAAGAAGTGACGAAGTGGACGAAGTCGACGAAGTGGATGAACCTGACAAAGTTGACAAAGTGCACAAAGTGGAGGAAGAAGTGGATGAAGTGGAGGAGGTGGAGGAAGTGGAGGAAGTGGAGGAAGTGGAGGAAGTGAGGGAAGTGGAGGAAGTGGAGGAAGTGGACGTAGTGGAGGAAGTCGACGAAGTTGACGAGGGTGACGAAGGTGACGAAGTTGACGAAGTGAAGAAGTGGACGACGTGGACGAAGTTGACGAAGTGGAGGTAGTGGACGAAGTGGACGAAGTGAACGAAGTTGACGAAGTTGACGAAGTGGCGAAGTGGACGAAGTTGAAGAAGTGCAGGAAGTGAACGAAGTGGACAAAGTTGACGAAGTGGACGAAGTTAACGAAGTGGACGATGTTGACGAAGTGGACGAAGTGGACGATGTGGACGAAGGGGACGAAGTGGACGAACTGGAGAAGTGGACGAAGTGGACGAAGTGGAGGAAGAAGTGGACGATGTGGACGAAGGCGACGAAGTGGAGGAAGTTCACGAAGTGGATGAAGTTGAAGAAGTTGACGAAGTGGAGGAAGTGGAGGAAGTAGACGAAGTGGACGAAGTTGACGATGTAGAAGTAGGGGACGAAGTCGATGAAGTTGACGAAGGTGACGAAGTAAACGAAGTTGACGAAGTAGAAGAAGTGGACGAAGTTGATGAAGTGGACGAAGGTGACGAAGTGGACGAAGTGGACGAAGTGGACGAAGTGGACAAAGTGGCGAAGTGAAAGAAGTGGACGAAGATGACGAAGTGGAGGAAGTGGACGAAGTGGGGAAGTGGACGAAGTGGACGAAGTTGAAGAAGTGCAAGAAGTGGACGAAGTTGACAAAGTTCACGAACTGGATAAACATGACGAATTGGACGAAGTTGACGAATTGGATGAAGTTGACGAAGTGGACGAAGTGGACAAAGTGGGCGAAGTGGACGAAGTGGACAATGTGGACGAAGAGGACGAAGGGGACAAAGTGGACAAAGTTGACGAAGTGGAGGAAGTGGAGGAAGTGGACGAAGAAGTGGAGGAAGTGGAGGAAGTGGAGGAAGTTGACGAAGTTGACGAAGTGGACGAAGTGGAGGAAGTTGACGAAGTTGACGAAGTGGAGGAACTTGACGAAGTGGAGGAAGTGGAGGAAGTGGAGGAAGTGGACGAAGTGGCGATGTGGCGAAGTGGACGAAGTTGACGAAATAAACGATGTGAAGGAAGTGGAGGAAGGCGAGCAAGTGGAGGAAGTGGACGAAGTGGATGAACTTGATGAAGTTGAGGAAGTGGAGGAAGTGGGTGAAATGGGCGAAGTGGAAGAAGTTGACGAAGTGGAGGAAGTCGAGGTAGTGGACGAAGTTGACGAAGGTGACGAAGTAGACGAAGTTGACGAAGTACAAGAACTGGACGAAGTGGACGAAGTTGACGAATTGGACGAATTGGACGAAGTGGGCGAAGTGTACGAAGTGTACGAAGTGGACGAAGTGGACGAAGTGGACGAAGTGGACGAAGTGGACGAAGTGGACGAAGTGGACGAAGTGGACGAAGTGGACGAAGTGGACGAAGTGGACGAAGTGGACGGAGTGGACGGAGTGGAATAAGTGGACCAAGTGGACGAAGTGGACGAAGGGGACAAAGTTGACGAAGTGGAGGAACTGGAGGAAGTGGAAGAAGCGGACGAAGTGGACGAAGTGGCGAAGTGGACGAAGTTGAAGAAGTGCAGGAAGTGGACGAAGTTGACAAAATTGACGAACTCGATGCCGTTGACGAAGTGGACGAAGTGGAAGAAGTTGACAAAGTGGACGAAGTGGACGACGTGGACGAAGCGGGCGAACGGGACGAAGTGGACGAAGTTGACGAAGTGGACGAAGTTGAAGGAGTGAAGGAAGTGGAGGAAGTGGATGAAGTGGGGAAGAAGTGGATGAAGTGCAGGAAG